>NW_026614640.1:0-151035 GCF_030052815.1 Hevea brasiliensis
AATAAGCTAAACGAAGGGCATTTCGGTCATTTCACCTTCAGAGATGATTTTTGACCAACTTGTCCATTTAAGTAAGTGAGATTTATGACAATAAATGTGAATTAATATTGATGAAAAATTAATTAAAAATAAGTAAAAGAAGTAAGGAAGAAAAACAAAACAAAAAAATGAAATAAAAATCAAATAATGACATAAGCATGATGTCATTAAAAACTCTCCCACCAATCACAATTAAACAAACTCATTATAAGAGATAAATAAGACCAAAAATCACATCATCTTCTTCCTTATCATATCTTGGCCGAAACTCCCTCTACACCCACCTCCATTGATTTTCTCCTTCAAGCTTTCAAAAGTCTTGAATTTTCACTCCAAAACCCCTAACTTCCTTCATAAAAATTTAACATCTCACCTTGGAAAAGTGTTTGGCTGCCAAGAATTGAAGAGAAAGTGGAAGATTAGACACCCTAGATTGAGCTTCAAGAGGTTAGTGCCCCTTTTCTCTTCTCTCTCTATGAATTCCTTGCTAAGATCATGAAATTGATGAGAAATTGGTATAATTTAAATAAGGGTACCATGCATTTTTGGCAGCCATGAAGGACTTTAGGGTATGATGATTTTGATTAAATTTAACATGTCTACTAATACCCAATGAGGTGTATGTTGGAGTTGAAATGGAAAAATCACATGAATTGTATGGTGTATGCATGAACTAGGGATTTGAAGTTAGGGTTTTGTGACTAAATTGGGAATTTTGTACTCTGAAGTTTAATTGGTGTTCTAATGGTCAATTAGTGACCATTTGAGGTGAATTGACCATGATTTGAAATGAATTGTAGCACTAAGAATTGATTTGGTTTGCTGCCCCTGTTGTGCCAGAATTTCTGAACTTGAGTCTAGTGTGGTTAGGCTACAATAACTTGACTTATGTAGCTTTAATTGGTAAAAGACCAATTGGAGGTGAAACTAAACACATAATGACACATTTTTTATGAAGAAACCCTGCCTAGAAAACTAACTTAGGATGACTTAAATTCTGCCTCAATTCGGGTAACCAACAGACTGGACCTGGAGATTGACTATATGAACAGTATTTGTTCATTTGGCCATAACTTTGTGTAGAGAGGTCTAAATGATCTGATTTTTAAGCCAATGGAAAGCTAAGATAATTTAGAACAACTTCCATGGAGAATAGAAACTCAAATTTTAACCATAACCAATTCAAATTGCTAGCCAAATCAGGACACCAAAACTACCAGAACCAAATTGTGCCCAGAAATTCTGGGTATTGATCTATCCAGCCAGTTATGGTAAAAATGTCATAACTTAAGTTACAAAACTCCAAATGGAGTGGTTCAAAAAGGGAATTAAAGAAGACACATAAAGAAACAACTTTCATGGAGAAAGTTTAGCTAAATTTCCACTGTAGATTGGTCCAATGGAATAGAAAACATGGACCATGAAATCTGGAAAATTCGAAATAACAATCAATGGGCTATGAATTGAGTTTGGCAACTAATGCCAATAAGTATAAATTTCAAAATGTGGTATCTTGGTGGAATTAGAATTAACAAATCTATTATGTATGAAAAAGTCAATATTTGTGTATGAATAGTAACTACCAAACATCAAATACAAGACATTAAATAATTAACTTTATAAAATGCCCTAGTATGCCTAGAATGATTGGTTTGGATAGGTTGGCATGCCAATAGGGTTCCGATAGCAGTACTGTAACACCCCTATATTAAGCAGTCTATGCATTCTATTATTATAGTGATCAGTGTCTGTCCGGACCCCTAGGATATCTGCAGCTACACTTAAATGATATTGAGGAGACATAAAATGATGAAATACATAATAAGAAAATACAAGAAAAAATAAAAGAGATGAAATGCAACTCGGTTAAATGAGCTGGACCATGCAGCGATGGCTGACCGTACCGGGAAGTCACTGCGTAGACAGTTGACAACCCCAGAACCGCGGAGAATCCCGAGAAATAATTTTCAGGGCATAATTAAAAGTCTATTGAGGCCTATATGACATTGAAAATATCAAAGAAAATTCAGTGAATTGGTACAAATGAAAACGAAAATTAAAGAAATCGGCGGATCAGGGATTAAATTGGTGTTACCGAAAAATTTGAAATACAACTTGAAGAGGGGCATTTTGGTTTTTTGATACCAAGAGTTGACTTTTGACCTAAATGTCCATTAAAAATAAGTGGTATTAAATTTTAAAAACCCCATGAAAATTAAAAGTTATATATAAAATGTAAATAAGGAACAATGGGGGTATAATTTGAGATAATTAAAACTTTAATTATAATAATATTAAACCTAAGTTAGTGGAAGATTAGTGAGACTATATAAAGCCACTTGAGGACAAATTGCTCCACTAAGTGTCTTCTTCTTCCTCATATCCTTTCCTTGGCCGAATTCAAATCCTCTCCCAAATCCACCATGGTCGCACCATACAAAGCTTCATCTCCTCCATGTTCAAGCCATGATTCATATAACTTCATTCATTAAAAGTGGTCCACACATCTTGGGAAGGAGATTTGGTGAGATTTTATCAAGCTCCATAAAAGGTTAGTGTCCATTTTCTCTTCCTTGTTTAATTAAACTTTGAATTAAGGTTACGGTGAGTTGATTGGTTGAGGAATTGGAAGAATTGGTTGAGTATTTGATGAACTTAAATCCGGCAGCCATGGAAGACAAATGAAGTTTGGTTAATTTTCCATGTAATTGATGATTAGGCATGTTGATTAAAGAAAATTTATGTATTAGAGCTTATTGGCATGTGTGTGTTTGAAATGACAAATTGAATTAGGGCTTTTGAACAATTATTGAAGACCTTGGGTAATTGTCTAATTCGACAGTTTTGATGAAGTTAGAAAAGTGATATTTCCATGAAATTAAAGGCTGAATTATGGTGTTGATGCATTAGTGGATGTGTATTATGTGATGCTAGTTGAAATTTCATGTACAAGTAATTTGTTCCATGTGTATTATGTTGACTTTGACCATTTGATTTAAGGTTTTGTATTGAATATTGAGGACTTGTGTGATTGCTAGACTTTTGACCAATTTAAGATTTGATGAATGATATTAGAATACTATAAATCTAGAATTTGAGTGTGGGAGATGGAGGGATAGAAATTTGAAGTGTAATGTTTGTGTATTTGAGAATTGGTTGAGGGCAGTGTGCATTTTAAGCCCTAACCTAATTTGTGTAACCCTAATTGGTATGAGACCAATTAGAGATAAAACTAGACCTAAAATGGACCAGTTTTCATGTAGAAACTTTGCAAGAATTCTGCCTAAAAGTGACCTAAAAATTTGACCTAATTCGGATTGACAATTTGCAAACCCAGAATTTTGACTAAAGGAACAGTATTTACTCATTTGGCCATAACTCACTGTAGACAGGTCCAAATGACCTGAAATTTGTATCATTGGAAAGCTTAGACATAGGGCTAAAACTCTTATGAAGACACCAAAGCCTAGAAATGTTATTGACCAAGTCAATTTACTTGCCTAAGTTGGGTTACCAAAACTGTCCAGTCCCCAATGCTGCCCAGAAATTCTGGGTAGATACTAATTCGGCCAATCATATTAAAATTAGCATAACTTCAGCTAGAAAACTCTAAATGAAGTGATTCAAAAAGGAAATTAAAGAAGACACAATAAGGAACAACTTTGAAGAAGAGAGTTTAGCCAAATTTTTACTGTAACAATGACCAATGGAACAGTGAACTTAAGGCATGAAATCTAGAAAATTGAAATAAAGTGCAATAAGCTTTGAAATGAAATTGGCAACAAATGCCAACATATGTGGAATGTAAAATGTAACATGTTGGAGATATAAAAACCAACTTACCTATTATGTATGAAAAGTCAATATTTTACCTAATTAGTCAAATGAATAGTAACTCCATAACCCTAAATACAAGAATTCAACTTATAAGACCTAATAGGTAAATTTAGTATGCAAAAATGAAATTATTGAAATTAATTATTAGAAATGGTTCGAATGGATACTGAAACACTTTAAAATTATGTGTTTCACTTGGAAAGGGATCTTTAAAGAAAGAAAGAAAATTGGATTAAATCAAGTCAACAAAAAAGGTTTTTGCACAACTAGCCTATTTCTATGTTTTAAATTTATAATGAGTTTTGAATGAACTTGATAATTGTATTTTCTCTGTGTACAAGAATTTTAATTTATTGAATGACTTTGTATGATTTAATTATGTTTTCTCCTATGCATTTAAGGATTTATTGCATGGTTTTAACAATTATAAATTGTGAATTGTTCACTTGATGTATTGACAACCTTATGCATGAGTTTACAATTATTAAAAATGTTTATGGAGTTGTAAAGATGCTTATGAGTAAAAATTGTTTGAAATATGTTTGAAATCACAGTCGGCATGGCAATGTGATTGAATTCCTCATTGGCTTGTCTAATGGGATGAATTGAATTCCCTCTCTGGCTAAAGTGTTGAAGTGTGTGCCAGTTGAGAAAGAATGAATGAGTACTTATATTTGCTAGCTAGCCCATGTATGCCCCTTTAGCCTTTGGTTATTGGGAGAATTGACTTTGTCGTGGTGTACAACCTGACATTGTTTTAGTGTTATGCTCTAAGCTGTGTGAATGTTTTCAACATCCTCAAATTATGCATACTTGATAAAATGTGATTGAAACAAATATTTGTTAGTGGTTGGAAAATGATATTGTTTCATGGTTCAAGAAAAATATAAATAATACAATTGCTCTATTATGAATTGGATAAATTGTTATTACTAGATCAAACGCTATTCATCAAATAATATGTGTGATTGGAACTATCAATTTTGATTTTATTGGGTTTTGAAGAATTTAAATATTCTGAGCCTTTTTGCTATGGTTTGTCAAAGTATATTTTGTATTAAATTTTAATTTATTTGTTGTGCACCACTGAGTTCACCGCTCAGCGATAGCTTTGTATGCTGTCGCAGGTGAAAGAAAAGATAGAGCAGCTGAGTGAGATCACTTGAAGCTGTGACTTGAAGACAAACTGGGATTATATTGGGTATAGTATAGATATATTTCTAGACATTAAATTTTGATGTAAGCATGTAACTATGTTTATGTAAGTGCTTTTGAGCAGTTGTACAAAAACTCTTATAATATTATTTTAGTATGTAATCAAATACAAATAATTGTAATAGTATCTGGAGATTTTAATTACCTGTATATTTTTGTGAAATAAATTGTATTACCCCAATGAATGCAGTACTTAAATTTTCTTCTGAGTTTTGAAATTAATGAATTATTTCCTTTATGATGAGTTTGTTAAAAATGAATTGAGATGATTACTGGAAATGGTTTATCAATTGTTGAGATTGAATTGGGACATTTTTTTTTGTAAATTGCTTTTGCAGGTAAATTGAAGAACTGTTTTTATCTAGTTTTAGCCATAACCACACGAATTTTCTATAAAATTTTTAAAATGCCAAATTATTGCTAAATAAATTTATGACACATCCTTGAGTTTAAAATACTCAAGATAAATTTTTATCACCACGTTAGACTTAAAAACAAAATTGTTCTGCCAAAATTCCTTATAGTATATTTAATATATTATCAGTAAGCGAAGTACGATAATTTATTAGGTATACTACGGGATCATGTTACATCATACATAGGGGTAGGGTGTGACATGTTTTAGTGGTATCTGAGCAAGTTTTTATGTAAATTTAGAATAGTGAATTTGGAATATTTTTCGATAAGTACAACTACTCAAATGTTTGATACATATGGTACAATTACATCATGAATATGAACTGATGGGGAAAAATCTCCTTGTGTTAGCTGTACAGGAAACAAAAAATCTTATGAAAAGATATGGAAGAGAAAAATAAGACAGTAGAATAGTCAATTGCAACTGAAGTACAAGGTGAGGCCCCAACTCCTTAGAGTGTCGGAGGCCCGGTGACACTTGCCCCACCTATACAAATTACTATACAAATGGTCTAGCAGATGGCTACTTTCTTTCAACAAATGGCTGATAATCTGTCGACCCAAGCCCAAGTACATACCCAACCCCCACAAAGGTAGCACGAAAAGGGGAAGGGTATGAAGCCTGCTAGCCAAAGTTCAGGCAGCAGTTTGGGGAAAAGAAAAGATTTTAGGGGACCCCAAACTCATAGATATGATAGAGATAAACCAGTAGGACTTAGGCCACCAAGATCCAATTGACAGACAACCAGGAATTTCTTTCCTATCCGTACTTATGGCATTTGTGGTAAATTATACAGGGGTATTTGCTATAAGGCCACTGGAGCCTGTTACAATTATGGTAGAATCGGGCATTTTGTCAGAGATTGTACTAAAGCACGTCGACTTGTGCCACATACTACGCCTGAGGAATTAGTCCAAGGTTCTGATTCTAAAGGTACATCGATAGTTAGTAGGGGTAGAGACATAAGTAGAGAAAGTACTTCAGGTAATCCTAACACAATGGACCAACCCGAGTAGAGGAGTACACTAGACAAAGTGTACACCATATATCGTGGGGAAGAAGCAGAGATTTCAGATGTAGTTGCCGGTATGTTCTCAATTTTTGAAAAGAATAATTATGTACTATTTGATTTCGGCTCTACTCATCCGCATGCTAGTATTAAAATTATATGTTTTACTGTTATCCTCTTGCATGGAAATAAATTTTGATTTGTTAGTGATGAATTCTTTAGGATAAGAGCCACGACAATAAGTGTGATTGTAATTAGTTTTAGAAAAATTGGCTAGTTAGAAACATCTCCTAGAATACGATAAAATTGTAAAGCTAATTAGTGTGCCTGTTTAGTTTAAGGCAAGAGGACCTAAAAGTGAGTTATAGCAATATAGCTGCCTAGAGGAGGGCAAAGGTATTACTGCTGATAGATATCAGTGGATACCATAATCAGAATAAGTTTAAGATATCAGTGGACTCGAGAAGGAAAAAAATAAAATAAAATAAAATAAAATAATAATAATAATAAATAAATAAATAAAAATAAGGAAGTGTGATCTATTGAGATGTATCGTAATAACTATGCAATGTTCTTGATTTTTGTGCTGTAAGCTGCAGATTATAGTACTAACTTGGGATTTATTGTGTAGAGCTATGTACTACCCGATAGTACACTAAGATAAGAATAGTTGCAAGTGGCTTCTGCTTTGGTACAGTTATGCCAAAGCGGAATTCTATTAACGGAAATGAGTTTGAAAATCCTAATTTGGGATTTAAAACTCTATAATTAGAATATTTAAAGATCATAGTTGGAAGGTAGCGAGAGTTAACGACTCAGTTACCCTAGCATGAGTTACAATGAATTAGGAATTGCTATAAGACTAGAGATTTCAATATAGTCATAAATTAAAGATAACACCTATAGGGCGAGGTCATCCAGTCTTTGATATGGGGTTTATAATTGTTTTGGTATTGCAATGGACCTTTTGCCTAAAGTCTAATGAAAAATAGTATTCTATTTGTGTAGCAGTAAGACACAAAATATGATTTTGTTCCCCTGAAGGAGACAGGATGCTATGGAGGATAATTATAACTTATAAAATGATTAAGAAATGATGTTCTAATGAGAACAGTAGTGTGATAGAAAATCGTTAACTCAGATATTCCTTAGGAAGAGCACAACCCCCATTGTACGAATTATAATGGATTAGATCATAATCGTGTAGAACTTTTGAATGGCAAGAGAAAAAGGATGGTTCTGTAGACTCCCTTCTTAAGATATTAAAGGATAGTTTATAGTTAAGTAGAAGAGAAAGTAATGATTACAAAACAGTGAAAAATAAGCTATAGGATATCGGTAGATAAAAGAAAATATAGAAGTGAAAATTTGAATTGTAGATTTAAACGTGATAAAGAAATATCATGAATATTGGAAGTATTAGCCAGAGTGGTTAGAGGACCAATCCAGAGTAATATTGCAGTGTAAATAATTTATTGGGAATGGTAAAAAGATACAAACTTTTGATATGATAGTTGGGCTAAGGAATAACATTTGGGGGAAACAATTATTGTGGTATAGAACCCAAAAATTGTTCAGCAGACAGAGGAGAAGATTAAGTTTATTAGAGACCGACTCAAGGCTGCATCAGACCTGCAAAAGTCCTATATTGATTTGAAGAGGAGAGACATTAAGTACATAGTAGGTGATAAGGTATTCCTCAAGGTTTTCCCTTGGAAGAAAATTATGAGATTCGATAGAAAGGGGAAATTGAGTCCTCGCTTTATTGGACCATATAAGGTTCTGGAGAGAGTGGGTCCTCTGGCATATCGAGTGGCATTACCTCCAGAGCTAGAAAGGATACATAATGTCTTCCATGTGTCCATGTTGAGGAGGTATAGATCAGACCCATCTCATGTTCTACCTGTTGAGGAGATTGAGGTGAATCCATACCTCACATATGAGGAAGAACCTATAGAGATTCTGGCATATGAGGTGAAGCAGCTGAGGAATAAGCAGATACCATTCGTTAAAGTGCTGTGGAACCATCACTCAGGCCAGGAAGCTACTTGGGAGCGTGAGAAGGACATGAAGAGACAACACCCACAACTATTCAGAAACTAAAATCAGGTAAAATTTCGGGATGAAATTTCTTTTAAGGGGAAGAGAATTGTAACACCCCTATATTAAGCAGTCTATGCATTCTACTATTCCGATGACTGGTGTCTGTCCGGACAGCTAGGATGTCTGAAACTATACTTAAATAATGTTGAGGAGAGATAAAATGATGAAATACATGATAAGAAAATACAAGAAAAATTAAGAAAAAATAAAAGAGATGAAATGCAATTAGGTTAAATGAGCTAGAACCGTAGCGATGGGTGACCGCATCGGGAAGTCATTGCGTAGACAGTTGACAACCCCAGGACCGTGAGGAACCTCGAGAAATAATTTTCAGGACATAATTAAAAGTCTATTGAGGCCTATATGACATTAAAAATGTCAAAGAAAATTCAGTGAATCGGTACAAACGAAAACGAAAATTAAAGAAATCGGCGGATTAGGGATTAAATCAGTGTTACCGAAAAATTTGAAATACAACCCAAAGAGGGGCATTTTGGTTATTTAAAACTTAGAGTTGACTTTTGACCTAAATGTCCATTAAAAATAAGGGGTATTAAATTTTAAAAACCCCAAGAAAATTAAAAGTTATATGTGAAATGTAAATAAAGAAAAATGGGGGTATAATTTGAGATAATTAAAACTTTAATTATAATAATATTAAACCTAAGTTAGTGGAAGATTAGCAGGACTATATAAAGCCACTTGTGGACAAATTGCTCCGCTAAGTGTCTTCTTCTTCCTCATATCCTTTCCTTGGCTGAATTCAAATCCTCTCCCAAATCCACCATGGCCGCACCATGCAAAGCTTCATCTCCTCCATGTTCAAGCCATGATTCATATAACTTCCTTCATTGAAAGTGGTCCACACATCTTGGGAAGGAGATAGACAGCAAAAAGAAGGAGATTTGGTGAGGTTTTATCAAGCTCCATAAAAGGTTAGTGTCCATTTTCTCTTCCTTGTCTAATTAAACTTTGAATTAAGGTTATGGTGAGTTGATTGGTTGAGGAATTTGAAGAATTGGTTGAGTATTTGATGAACTCAAATCCAGTAGCCATGGAAGACAATGAAGTTTGGTTAATTTTCCATGTAATTGATGATTAGGCATGTTGATTAAAGCAAATTTATGTATTAGAGCTTATTGGCATGTGTGTGTTTGAAATGACAAATTGAATTAGGGCTTTTGAATAATTTGTTGAGGACCTTGGGTAATTGTTTAATTAGGCAATTTTGATGAAGTTAGAAGAGTGATATTTCCATGAAATTAAAGGCTGAATTATGGTGTTGATGCATTAGTGGATGTGTATGCTAGTTGAAATTTCATGTACTGGTAATTTGTTCCATGTGTATTATGTTGACTTTGACCATTAGATTTAAGGTTTTGTATTGAATATTGAGGACTTGTGTAATTGTTGCACTTTTGACCAATTTGAGATTTGATGAATGATATTAAAATACTAAAAATCCAGAATTTGAGTGTGGGAGATGGAGGGATAGAAATTTGAAGTGTAATGTTTATGTATTTTTTTCTCTATTACTTTTCCCACTTTTTCTCCATTCACGGGCGACTCTCCTACCTTTGCTTTCCCTTTATTTTTCTTTTCATCAGTGCCATAACACCTCCCACTTCTAGTAATAAATTCTACTTCTTGATCTGGTATGGGTGATGTTAGTAGTATGCCCTAGAGCATATCATTTTGTATGTATCTTGTATATAATTTATTAATAAAAAGCCATTTTCACTTTTCTATTTACATATACTATTTATGTGTAATTGAAAAGGTCCATTGATATTTTGTTAGAAATTCTATTCTTAAGTTGTTAAGAATATGAGTGACTGTATTTCTAGCACAAAGTATCATAAACCGGTTCACAATCGAGGATACTTCACAAAGGACATGACATATCCAAAAAGATTGTAATCATGTTTGTTCCCAAAGTATTAATATGAGATATTAATAAGTTGGAATGCTGAGTCTCATGCCACATAACAAATATGATAGGCACTTATACATGATAAGTAGGCCGAACCAGTGACGCTTATGACAAGCATATGGAGTTTACTCTTATTAATGCATTGTCATATATCATATCAGTGCATATAATCTTTAGACTTGAGATAACACAGTTATCTTGTATATAGGTGGTTTGAGTTTGATACTGCTTTCATACTTGTACTATGTATGGGTATATGGGCATCTGTTGGCTCCTACTAGTTATATATGGAGATAGGTGTTGATCAAGATGGAATCCGTTACCCTAAGTAAATAGGGATAAAATCCTATGTTCATTTTATTGTTCTTGATGTTTTAAGTTCCTGGCCAGGATAGACAGATTTAGTAAGAAATGAGTTTCTGACAAGAAAATCTAATTAATCAAGAACTGGAATTAAAAGAGAACATAATGTTCATAGCAAATGGGGTTTGACATTAACCATGATTCCAGCTCGAATTGGGATTTTATAACAGAGAGATTCTGATGCATGGTAACATATGATTACAAGTTCATTTAAGGTATAACTTATTACTGATTAGGTGGCCATGGCATACTATGCTAGGTGTCAACCATGGTCTATGAGATGCCTAAAATGATTTAGAGAAATCATTTACGGTAAGAAAAAGTTCCAATGATATTAAGAGTTAATATCATTTCTCATTGCCAATAAGTAATGAGCCTAGTAAGTCACACATCTACACAAGCTAATCACCATTTAAAATGTGATTTAATTGATTAATTAAAGAGTTTAATTAATTAATTAAAGAGGTTTGGTTTTGCAATAAGATTGCAAAGTCCCTAGCATGACTTGAAACCAAATCTAGATTATTGAATGTATAGTATAAATTAAATTTATATTTAATTTGATTAAATATGAATTTAATTATGAGAAATTAATTAATAGAGATTAATTAATTAATTTATTTATATTTAATATAAATTGATTTAAAGAGGAGAAATTATAATTTTGGGTTGAGAACTCAAATTAAAAAGTAAGGGCAAATTGGTCTTTTCACATGGTGACATGTGGCACCATGAGATGGTTGAAGAAGTGGAAGCATGAAAAACATAAGTTTATATCATTGAAATTCAAAATTTTTCACCTAGGGTCACATGCATCATGCAAGATTTATTTTTATCTATTTGATTTCAATGATTAAATAGCATATTAAAACTCTTTTAAAATGTTTTTTGATCTACATTTGCCATTTAAGATTTTAGAATTAATCAAATTAATTTTAAGAACCCTAGATAAGATCAAGAACAAGTGTACTAACCTCTTGATGCACTGCAATGTGTTTGGCACCTTTGGGATGCGTCTTTAGGACACCATATGTTGTCCCTCTAGCTTGTCCACACCAAGATCACCTATGGTAGCCCTTGAACAGTTTCTAAAGCTTTTTCTATAAATTAGAAAATCAAGTTTTGCCTTTCGAGAGATTACAGATGTAAACAGGACACTAGAAACAATTTCTAGTATTTTTAATTCAAGAGATTGTTTGCTAATCTCTTTGAATTGATGAGAGATGAAGAAGAAGAAGGGAGAGGGCAGCCAAGGGTGGCGGCACAAAGAGAGAATGGCAGCTTATTCTTTTATTCTTTCATCCTTACACTTATATAGCTAGGTCACCACTTAAAACCCTTGCCACATGTCACCTTTTGATTAGCTCTAGGTTTGATTGACCCAATCACATTGTGCCAAGTGTCAAACCTATATTTAATCTTGACTTTGATCATCTTACATGATTAAAAGACATATGGTAAGCTTATGTGTAATGCCATGTGTCACAATTTCATGATGCCACATGTCACTCTGTGAAATGACCAAAATACCCCTGTGTCTTAATTTTGAGTTCTCAACCCAAAATAATTATTTCTCTTCTTCTAATCAATTTATATCAAATATAAATTAATTAATTAATCTTTATTAATTAATTTCTCATTAATTAAATTCATATTTAAATACTTTAAATACAAATTTAACTTATACTATACATCCAATAACCTAGATTTGGTTTCAAGCCATGCTAGGGACTTTGCAATCTAATTGCAAACCAAACCTATTTAATTAATCAATTAAACTCTTTAATTAATTAATTAATTAAATCATTTTTAATTTGGTGATTACTTGTGTATGTGTGTGACTTACTAGGCTCATCACTAATTGGCAATGAGACATGATATCAACTCTTAATATCATCAAAACTCTTTCTTACAACAAATGATTTCTCTAAATCATTTTATTCACCTCATAGACCATGGTTAACACCTAGCATAGCATGCCATGGCCACCCAATCAGTAATAAGGTTTACCTTAAACGAACCTATAATCATATGTTACCATGCACTAGAATCTCTCTGTTACAAAATCCCAATTCGAGCTGGAGTCATGGTTTATGTCAAACCCCATTTACTATGAATATTATATTCTCTTTTAATTTCAGTTCTTGATTAAAAAGATTTTCTCATCAGAAACTCTATTTTTATTAAACCTATCTGTCCTGGCCAGGAACTTGAAACATCAAGAACAATTAAATGAACATAGGATTTTATCCCTATTTACTTAGAGTAACAGATTCCGTCTTGATCAACACCTACCTCCATATATAACTAGTAGGAGCCAACACATGCCCATATACCCATACACAGTATAAGTATAAAAGCAGTATCAAACTCAAACCACCTATATACAAGATAAATGTGCTATCTCAGGTCTAAAGATTATATGCACTGATATGATTTATGACTATACATTGACAAGAGTAAACTCCATGTGCTTCTCATAAGTGTCACTAGTTCGGCCTACTTATCATGTATAAGTGCCTATCATGTTTGTTATATGGCATGAGAATCACCATTCCATCTTATTTTCATCTCATATAAATAACTTGAGAACAAAATTATTACAATCTTTCTGGATAAGTCATGTCCTTATTGTGAAGTATCCTCAATTGTGAACCAATTTATGATACTTTGTGCTAGAAATACTGTCACTCATATTCTTAACAACTTAAGAATAATATTTCTAACAAAATATCAATGGACCTTTTCTATTACACATAAATATATTATGTAAATGGAAAAGTGAAAATGCCTTTTATTAATAAAACATGTACAAGATACATACTAAATGATATGCTCTAGGGCATGCTACTAATAATCTCCCACTAGCACTAGAGCCATTCATTACAATACCTTAGACCCATCTTCTCAAGATTTTGGTCTGACTGTGCTTGTGACAAAGGCCTAGTATATGGATCAGCTGGATTTTTCAGTTGATGCTATTTTCTGTATGGCTACATCGCCTTGCCCAACTATCTCTCTGATAATGTGGTAGCGCCTTTCTATGTGTTTGGATTTCTAGTGAGACTGGGGTTCCTTATATCCAAACAGCTTCTTTTATAGCATCTGATGCGGCAATATACTCGGCCTCTGTAGTGGAACCAATAATCGCACTCTGTTTAGAACTCTTTCAACTGACTGTACCTCTATTACAAATGAACACATATCCAGAGGTAGAATTTCTATCATCGATATCTAATTGGAAATCAGAATCAGTATAACCATCCAATTGCAAGTCTCCACCTCCATAAATCAAGAATAAATCCTTAGTTCTTCTCAAGTACTTAAAGATATTCTTGACAGCTATCCAGTGTTCCAAACCTGGATTGGATTGATACCTGCCAGTCAAACTAACAGCATATGCGATATCCGACCTAGTACACATCATTGCATACATCAAACTTCCAATAGTCGAAGCATATGGAATCTTGGCCATTTTATCTCTTTCTTCAGGTGTCTTTGGAGACATCTCTTTAGAAAGGTGGATACCATGTCTCACTGGTAACAATCCTCTCTTAGAATCAAGCATGTTAAACCTCTTTAACACCTTTTTCAAGTATAGACTTTGGGATAAACCAATTATTCTTTTTGCTCTATCTCTATAGATGCGAATCCCAAGAATATGGTTTGCCTCCCCTAAGTCTTTCATGGAGAATCTATTTGACAACCATACCTTTACAGTTGTCAACATACCTATGTCATTACCCATCAACAGAATGTCATCCACATATAAGACAAGTAAAGTGATAGCACTATCACTAACCTTCTTATATACACATGGCTCATCCTCATTTTTGATAAAACCAAATGACTTAATGGCTTCATCAAAATGGATGTTCCAACTCCTCGAAGCTTGTTTCAACCCATAAATGGATCGCTTTAGCTTGCATACCTTGGAACCATCTTGGGATTCAAAACTTGTAACACCCTAGGCAAATCCCACATCGGCAAAATACGAGAGAGATGCTGGGTTTATAAGTTGGTGGTTCGTAACCCTTAGTGACGCGTTTTAAAACCGTGAGGGCTTAGGCCCAGAGCAGACAGTATAAAATGTAAATCCCACATCGGCAAAGTACAGAGATGGTCTTGGGCTCAAAAAGTAATGATATATAAAATGGGGGAACTAATCACTAGAGGCGCCTTTTGGTGGAATGGCCTGGAGAGTTGGAAGAACTCCAGGGTTAAGCGTGCTCGCTTGAGAGAAATCCTAGGATGGGTGACCTCCTGGGAAGTTCTCCATTTCACCTATGGGACAAAACCGTGAAGCTTATGGCCAAAGCGGACAATTCCTCTAGTGGTTGGTTCCCGATCGTTACAATTGGTATCAGAGCCGCTCGCGTGTCCTCTTGGGCGATGGTGGGGCAAACCTCAGCGAGGACGCTGAGTCCCGAAAGGGGGGGAGAAAGGTCCCTTAGGCAAATCCCACATCAGCAAAGCAAGGAGATGGTCTTGGGCTCAAAAAGTAATGATATATAAAATGGGGGAACTAATCACTAGAGGTGCCTTTTGGTGGAATGGCCTGGAGAGTTGGAAGAACTCCAGGGTTAAGCGTGCTCGCTTGAGAGAAATCCTAGGATGGGTGACCTCCTGGGAAGTTCTCCATTTCACCTATGGGACAAAACCGTGAGGCTTATGGCCAAAGCAGACAATTCCTCTAGTGGTTGGTTCCCGATCGTTACAAAACCCCTAGGTTGTTCCATGAAAATGTTTTCTTAAATGTATCCATTGAGAAAAGCTGTTTTGACATCCATCTGTCAAATCTCATAATCATAGTATGCAGCTATTGCTAATAGAATTCTAATTGATTTAAGCATGGCAACAGGCGAGAAAGTCTCCTCACAGTCGATTCCTTGTCTTTGGCAAAACCCTTTCGCTACTAGCCTTGCTTTATAGGTCTAAACCTTTCCATCAGAGCCAATTTTGTTCCCTATAGGTACAATACCTTCTAGTGGGTTAACAAGATCCCAAACTTTGATTCTTATACATGGAATCAATTTCGAATTTCATAGCATCAATCCATTTTGAAGAGTTTATATCTGATATAGCTTCTTCATAGGTAAGTGGATCATCTCCATGATCTACTTCTTCATGAGTAGACAACTCTTGTTCTTCATCATGAAGGAAACCATATCTCACTGGTGGGTGAGATACCCTAGTTGTTCTACGAGGAACAGCTGTAGATATTTCATCAATAGGTGCAGGTTGACAAGATAGATCTATATCCATCTAATCTGTTAGTTGGTCAGAATTCTCCAATTCTAACTCTATTTGCCTTCCTTTGCCTCCTTCTTGAACAAACTATTGTTCAAGAAATGTGGAATCTCTACTTACCACAACCCTTTTGTGATGTAGGCAAATAAAAATAATATCCAAAACTATCTTTTGGATATCCAACAAATCGACCCTTTTCTGATCTGGTTTCCAATTTATCAATGTTTAGGTTTTTGATATAAGCTGGACAACCCCAAATCTTAACATGCTTAAGACTTGGTTTTCTTCCATGCCATATCTCATAAGGTGTGGAAGATACTGATTTTGATGCAATCCTATTCAGAATATATAAAGCTGTATCTAATGCAAATCCCCAAAAAGAGATTGGCATATCAGTATAGCTCATCATACTACGTACCATATCCAATAGGGTACGATTTCTCCTTTCAGATACACCATTTAGCTATAGTGTTTCTAGAAGAGTCAGCTGGGAAATAATGCCATGCTCTCTCAAGTATTCATCAAATTCAGTACTCAAGTATTCACCTCTACGATCTGATCGAAGAGCTTTAATACTCTTTCCTGTTTCATTTTCTACTTCAGATTTAAATTCTTTGAACTTTTCAAAGGATTCATGTTTGTATTTCATCAAATACAAATACCCAAACCTTGATTTATCATCAGTAAAGGTAATAAAGTAATGAAAACCGCCTCTAGCCATTTCTCTAAATGTACCACATACATCACTATGTATTATATTCAAAATATTTTCAGCTTTTAGTCATTGTCCAACAAAGGGTGATCTAGTCATTTTGCCTTGAAGGCAAGATTCACAAGTTGGAGTAAGCTCAGAGCCCAATGAGGATAAAATCCCCATTTTCTCCAGTTTTGCAATCCTATCTTTTGCAACATGACCTAACCTTAAGTGCCAAATATATTTTGAACTTTAGTTGATTTTCATCATGGCATTACATTCTTTTAGATTGCTTGCATTAGATTTGTATTTAACATTATTATCTAGATAATAAAGTCCATCATGCATATAACCCGAACCAACATATTTATTTCTAAAATAAATATTGTAAACATATTTTATGAACTGAAATTCATAACCATCTCTAGTCAAACTAGATATAAAAATGATGTTCTTAAAAGGCATCAGGTATATGCAAAACCTTATTTAAATACAAAACATGTCCACACATGTATAAAGATTTAGATCCTATGGCTAAGGTTTCAACAGTTTAGCCATTGCCAACCCGGAGTCTAATATCTCGTTACTGCAAGCTGGTACTACTTGCTATACTATGGGCAGTTTCTTTTTCAAGTGCCCATCTTTTTGGCAGTGGAAACACTTTCCTTTGCCTCTATCAGCTTTAGTCTTCCCTTTCTGTTTAGCTATTTTCTTAGAAGGACCAAGAATCTGAGGTTTCTTTTTCTTATTGCCTTTCTTCTTGTTGGACTTTCTAGCAGAAGAATATGTAATTAAAGCTACCTCTTTTCCTTTATTGCCCGGCATATTCTTTTGGGCAATAACTAGCATATTGAGTAAACCAGCCAAGGTGCATTCTTATTTAGTCATATGGAAATTTGTCACAAAATTCCCAAAAGACTCAGGAAGGGACTGAAGGATCAAATTCGTTTGTAGTTGGAAATCCATGTTAGAGTCAAGATGTTCCAGCTGCTCAATCAGCCGAATCATCTTATGGACATGATCTCCAACATTTTGTCCCTCAGACATCCTCATGTGGAACAGCTGTCTAGATATCTCATACCTAGCTTTCCTGCTGTGCTCACCATACAATTCTTGTAAGTGAAGGAGGATCTCACTCGCACTTTGCCTGTTCTCATGTTGCTTCTGTAACTCATTACTCATACAAGCAAGCATGTAACACTTGGCTCTCATATCATGCTCCTTCCACTTGTCCAAAGTTTCATGTTCCTCTTGTGTGGCCTCTGGAGGTAAGGGACCAGGAACATTTGAGTCTAGAACATATCCTATATGTTCAAGGTTTAGGAAAAGTTTCAAATTTATTAGCCAATTAGATAGTTTAGGTCCTGTCAACCTATTGCGATCAAGTATGCTTATAAGGATATTGGATGGTGGTGGTTGTGATGTGCTCATTATTATCAGAAAATTAATTGCAGAAAATAACCAGATTAATTAGTAAATGTATTATGTAATTAACCAAAATGATTATGGTCTTTTAATCAAATTGGTACTCCCACTAACTTAGCAAATCCTACACTTCCAAAGTAGAAAACGGAAATCCTAGTTGGATGGATTTCTAGTGAGTGATTGAATTCTTATAATTCTATTGATCATCCTCAAGTACATCCATTATTGGAATTACAATAAACTATAAGTGAGCAACTCCTTGCCCATCACATCTCATGTGAGGTTCAATCCTTTACCTAGCCCCTAATGCTCAAAATCTCAGGTACATCCATTATTGACTTATCTTGCATTAGTTAAGTTGATCCCATTGAGCCAGTAATTATGCAAATAATTTTAATGTCCTCAGGTACATCCAATATTGGCCACCAAACCATTTACATATTCACAACATCTCATACTTAACAATTATTCTTAAGAATATCTCTTAAATTAATTGCATCATATGCAACTATTTAAAATTTCTTAAAATAATTGCCCCAATGGAGGGCCCATGTTATAATTACTTTAATTATAGCATTTCCAACTTAATCATTTGTTTGGAAGATTTTATGTTCATCCTAATTACTATTAAAGTCTCACTTTACACATTATCCATTTAGCATGCATATATTATATACTTGCATACATTCCCATATATCTCATGCATTCATGGATAAACAGTAAATATGGTATGATCATGGACTTTCTAAGGGATTCAATTCTGAGCCACCAAGAATTGAATCAGGGCATTCCTAGGTGCATTTCATTCATTCATATTACAAGAGTTGCTGAAGGAGTACATAATCAACACTTGATCTTGAATTCCTCCCACTGGTCCCACCAATACTCTTGACCTCCTTGATCTTCTTGCAATCCAATTACATAGTAATCCTTGGCATACCAAGGCGAATTTACAAGAACTAAATAAATGAAATTACAATAAAAAATTATTACAACCTTAATAATATATGCCCAAAAATAAATTAAAATAAATTGATTTAAATTACAACCCAAAGAAACATAAAAGAAATAAATCCAATCATATTGGTCTTTTATAGTCCATGATCATCCATCATGCATATCACTATTTAACAACTAAATAAAACATACATACTTAAATTAAATTGAATATCTCATGTTCAACTTAAAAATCCATATTTGAATATGATTCAAACAAATTTAAAAATTCAGATTTGAATCACATTTAAACAAATTTAAAAATTTAAATTTGAATCACATTCAAACAAATTCAAAAAATTCAGATTTGAATCACATTCAAACAACTTTAAAAATTCAGATTTGAATCACATTCAAACAATTTTTAAAATTCAGATTTGAATCACATTCAAACAACTTTAAAAATTCATATTTGAATCTCATTCAAACAACTTTAAAAATTCAGATTTGAATCACATTCAAACAACTTTAAAAATTCAGATTTAAATCACATTTAAATAATTTTTAAAATTTAGATTTGAATTAAAATTTATTTGTGTGATTTAAAACTCTAATTAAACAATTTAATTAGACATAAAATGGACATAAGCACTAGATCATACAACAATTGCACAAACATTGCTCAAAACCATGCGCACCATAAGAGATGAACAACCTTATGCAAACAATGGTGTTCATCACCAAGCCGCCACCTTTCTTTGCAACCAGCAATGGATCTATCATCTCATGATCATACCACACAATTAAATCATATAATTAACAATCTAAATGGCAAATATAGTGGTTCTGATACTAATTGAAGGAGCGGAAGCATGAAAAACATATGCTTATATCATTGAATGCAAAAATTTTTCACCTAGGGTCACATGCATCATGCAAGATTTATTTTTATCTATTTGATTTCAATGATAAACAGCATATTAAAACTCTTTTAATATGTTTTTTGATCTACATTTGCCATTTAATATTTTAGAACTAATCAGATTAATTTTAAGAACTCTAGATTAGATCAAGAACAAGTGCACTAACCTCTTGATGCACTGCAGTGTGTTTGGCACCTTTGGGATGCATCTTTAGGACACCAGATGTTGTCTCTCTAACTTGTCCACAACAAGATCACCTATGACAGCCCTTGAACAGCTTCTAAAGCTTTTTCTATGAATTAGAAAATCAGGTTTTGCCTTTTGAGAGATTACAGATGTAAACAGGACACTAGAAACAATTTCTAGTATTTTTAATTCAAGAGATTGTTTGCTAATCTCTTTGAATTGATGAGAGATAAAGAAGAAGAGGGGAGAGGGCAACCAAGGGTGGCGGCACAAAGAGAGAATGGCAACTTGTTCTATTTGTTCTTTCATCCTTACACTTATATAGCTAGGTCACCACTTAAAACCCTTGCCACATATCACCTTTTGATTAGCTCTAGGTTTAATTGACCCAATCACATTGTGCCAAGTGTCAAACCTATATTTAATCTTGACTTTGATCATCTTACATGATTAAAAGACATATGACAAGCTTATGTGTAATGCCATGTGTCACCAGCTCATGGTGCCATATGTCACTCTATGAAATGACCAAAATACCCCTGTGTCTTAATTTTGAGTTCTCAACCCAAAATAATTATTTCTCTTCTTCTAATCAATTTATATCAAATATAAATTAATTAATTAATCTTTATTAATTAATTTCTCATTAATTAAATTCATATTTAAATACTTTAAATATAAATTTAACTTATACTATACATCCAATAACCTAGATTTGGTTTCAAGCCATGCTAGGGACTTTGCAATCTAATTACAAACCAAACCTATTTAATTAATCAATTAAAATTTTTAATTAATTAATTAAATTATATTTAATTTGGCAATTACTTGTGTATGTGTGTGACTTACTAGGCTCATCACTAATTGGCAATGAGACATGATATCAACTCTTAATATCATCAAAACTCTTTCTTACCACAAATGATTTCTCTAAATCATTTTATTCACCTCATAGACCATGGTTAACACCTAGCATAGCATGCCATGGCCACCCAATCAGTAATAAGGTTTACCTTAAATGAACCTATAATCATATATTACCATGCACTAGAATCTCTCTGTTACAAAATCCCAATTCGAGCTGGAGTCACGGTTTATGTCAAACCCCATTTGCTATGAATATTATGTTCTCTTTTAATTCCAGCTCTTGATTAAAAAGATTTTCTCACCAGAAACTCTTTTTTTATTAAATCTATATGTCCTGGCCAGGAACTTGAAACATCAAGAACAATTAAATGAACATAAGATTTTATCCCTATTTACTTAGAGTAACAGATTCCATCTTGTTCAACACCTACCTCCATATATAACTAATAGGAGCCAACACATGCCCATATATCCATACACAGTACAAGTATGAAAGCAGTATCAAACTCAAACCACCTATATACAAGATAATTATGCTATCTCAGGTTCAAAGATTATATGCACTGATATGATTTATGACAATACACTGACAAGAGTAAACTCCATGTGCTTGTCATAAGTGTCACTGGTTCGGCCTACTTATTATGTATAAGTGCCTATCATGTTTGTTATATGGCATGAGACTCACCATTCCATCTTATTTACATCTCATATAAATAACTTGGGAACAAACATGATTACAATCTTTCTGGATAAGTCATGTCCTTATTGTGAAGTATCCTAGATTGTGAACCAATTTATGATACTTTGTGCTAGAAATACTGTCACTCATATTCTTAACAACTTAAGAATAATATTTCTAACAAAATATCAATGGACCTTTTCTATTACACATAAATATATTATGTAAACGGAAAAGTGAAAATGCCTATTATTAATAAAACATGTACAAGATACATACTAAATGATATGCTCTAGGGCATACTACTAATAATGGTGACACATGGCACCATATGATCTTGCCTCTTGTCTTCCTATGATGAAAGACCACATGTCATGATTTAAATGGAGCTTGACACTTGGCTTCATAGGATTAAATCTAACAATAACAAGATGGGATCTTGTGATGACATGTACAAGGGAGTTAGTGAGGGTTTGACCTAAATATATAAAGAAAATTAGTGAAGAAAAAATCACCCTCTCTCTTTTCTCTCAAGTTGGACGGCAACATGGTGTCTCCCTCACCTCTTCAATTTCTCAATTGATTCAAGGGAAAAACTTTGATTTCCTCTTGAATTAAAATTATTAAAAAGTGTTTCTAACTCCCAATACATTCATACAACCTTCACAAAGCATAAACCCTATCTCAAAATTGGTTGACAAGGCTTAAGAAGCCAATCTAGGGGCTGCCATTGCAACTTTGGTGTTTGCTTGTGGTGAACAAACTAGAGGGACAATATTTGGAGTCCTAAGAACATCCTAAGAGTCGGAATTGCATCAATTGTGCATCAAGAGGTTAGTACTTAAAAATCCCTCTTTTAATTAGGGTTTAATTGAATTAAATGTTAATTCACAATCTTTAATGGCAAATGAAATTTTAATGCATGCTAAAATGTGTTTTGGTATGCAATTGGGCATTGGACATTGATTAGGATCATAATACACTTGGTAATGGTGCATGTAACCCTAGAAATAATTTTGAAATTCAATGTTCTAACGCCCTTTAATCCATGCTTCCACTCCTTCAATTGGTATCAGAGCCACTATATTTGCCATTAAGATTGTTTATGAGGCTTCATTGTGTGATTGAATCCATACAGGGGCGTGTTGGGCTTTTTGGGCCCATTATGCAATTATTGTATATTTTAACGCCCATAATTAAGCCCATACCTAATTAAATTGTTTAATTAGGAATTTTAATCACACAATTAATTTATGAAAATTGTTTTCATAGAATTAAATTTGGAAAAGGGTTTATAAATTTAAATTTATTTGAATAAGATTCAAATTTGAATTTTAGTTGAATATGTTATATTCAATTTTTTTTTTTAGCATGTATATTTCATTTAATTGTTAAATTTTAAATATGCATGATGGATAATCATGGATAATAAAAGACCTATGTGATTGGATTTATTTCTTTTCTTTTTCTTTGGGATGTAAAATAATTAATTTTATTTTAGTGGCATGTATTATAAATGTTGTGATAATTTAGGTTGTAATTTCATTTATTTAAGGACTTTAAAGTCCATATTCTTGTAAACTCGCCTTGGTATGCTAAGGATTACAATGTAATTTGATTGCAAGAAGAACAAAGAGGTAAAGAGCATTGGTGGAACTAGTGGGAGGAGATCAAGATCAAGGGTTGATTATGTACTCCTTTAGCAACTCTTGTAACATGAATGAATGAAATACACCTAGGAATGCCTTGATTCAATTCTTGATGGCTTAAAATTGAATCTCTTAGAAAGTCCATGGTCATACCATATTATTTATTTATCCATATATGCATGAGATGTGTATGAATATATGCAAATATATGATATATGCATGCCAATTGGATAATGTGCAAAGTGAGACAATAATAGTAATTAAGCCGACCACAAAATCTTCCAAGCAAATGATTAAGTTGGTAATGGTATAATTATGGTAATTATATCATGGCCCTCCATTGAGGCAATTATTTTAAGAAATTTTAAATACTTACATTATTAGCTATATAAGCTTGGGAATGATGTATTTATTTAAGAGATTTTCTTAAGAATAATTGTTAAGCATAAGATGTTGTAAATATGTAAATAGTTGGTGGCCAATAATGGATGTGCCAAAGGACATTAAAATTATTTGCATGTTTACTTGCTCAATGGGATCAACTTAACTAATGCAAGATAAATCAATAATGGATGTGCCTGAGATTTTGAGCATTAGGGGCTAAATAAATGATTGAACCTCACATGAGATGTGATGGGCAAGGAGTTGCTCACTTATAGTTTATTGTAATTCCAATAATATATGTGCCTGAGGATGATCAATAAGACTATAAGAATTCAATTACCCACTAGAAATCCATCCAACTAGGATTTCTGTTTCCTACTTTAGAAGTGTAGGATTCGCCAAGTTAGTGGGAGGATCAATTTGATTAAAAAACCATAATCATTTTGGTTAATTACTTGATACATTTACTAATTAATCTAGTTATTTTTTGCAGTTAATTTTTCTGATAATAATGAGTATACAACAACTACCACCATCCAATATCCGTGCGAGTATACTTGATCACAATAGGTTGACGGGACCTAATCTTTCTTATTGGCTTAAAAATTTAAAACTTGTCCTGAACCTAGAATGTATTGGATATGTTTTAAACTCAAAGGTTCCTGGTCCCTTACCTCCAGAGGCCACTTAAGAGGAACTAGACACTTTGGACAAGTGGAAGGAGCATGATATGAGAGCCAAATGTTACATGCTTGCTTCTATAACTAATGAGTTACAGAAGCAGCATGAAAATATGCAGAGTGCAAGTGAGATCCTCCTTCACCTACAAGAGTTGTATGGTGAGCACAGCAGGAATGCTAGGTATAAGATATCTAGACAGCTATTCCTCATGAGGATGTCTGAGGGACAGAATGTAGGAGATCATGTCCACAAGATGATTCGGCTTATTGAGCAACTGGAACATCTTGATTTTCACATGGATTTCCAACTGCAGATGGATCTGATACTTCAGTCCCTACCTGAGTCATTTGGGAATTTTGTGACAAATTTCCATATGACAAAGCAAGAGTGTACTCTAGCTGGATTGCTTAACATACTGGTTATTGCCCAAAAGAATATGCCGGGTAATAAAGGAAAAGAGGTGGCTTTGATTGCATCTTCTTCTTCTACTGGAAATTCTAAAAAGAAAAAGGGCAATAAGAATAAGAAACTTCAAATTCTTGGACCTTCCAAGAAGATAGCCAAACAGAAGGGCAAGACCGAAGCTGACAGAGGAAAGGGAAAGTGTTTCCACTACCAGCAGGATGGGCACTGAAAGAGAAACTGCCCAGAGTATCTTGCTTCTCTGAAGGACAAGAATGATAGACCTTCAGAAGGTATGTCTGTGTCTTGTTATTTAGATTATGATGATACTCATAGTTCATCTACAGCTTGGGTTTTAGATACTGGTGCTAGTTTTCACATTACTTTTGATATGCAGGAACTAGCAAATAGTAGCAACTTGCAGTCACGAGATATTAGACTCCGGGTTGGCAATGGCTCAACTATTGAAGCTTTAGCCATAGGATCTAAATCTTTATACATGTATGGACATGTTTTGTATTTAAATAATGTTTTGTATGTACCTGATGCTTTTAAGAACATCATTTCTATATCTAGTTTGACTAGAAATGGCTATGAATTTCAGTTCACAAATGATATTTGCAATATTTATTTTGGAAATAAATATGTTGGCTCGGGTTATATACATAATGGACTTTATTATTTAGATAATAATGTTAAATACAAATCTAATACAAGCAATCTAAATGATTGTAATGCCATGATGAAAATCAACTCAAGTTCAAAATATATTTGGCACTTAAGATTAGGTCATGTTGCAGAAGATAGGATTGCAAAGCTGGAGAAAATGGGGATTTTATCCTCGTTGGGTTCTGAACCTACTCCAACTTATGAATCCTGCCTTGAAGGCAAAATGACTAGATCACCTTTTATTGGACAAGGGTTAAGAGCTGAAAATGTTTTGAAATTAATACATAGTGATGTATGTGGACCATTTAATGAAATGGCTAGAGGCGGTTTTCATTACTTTATTACCTTTACTGATGATAAATCAAGGTTTGGGTACTTGTATTTGATGAAATACAAACATAAATCCTTTGAAAAGTTCAAAGAATTTAAATGTGAAGTAGAAAATCAAATAGAAAAAAGTATTAAAACTCTTCGATCAGATCATGGAGGTGAATACTTAAGTACTGAATTTGATGAATACTTGAAAGATCATGGCATTGTCTCCCAACTGACTCCTCTAGGAATGCCACAACTGAATGGTGTATCTGAAAGGAGAAATCGTACCCTATTAGATATGGTATGCAGTATGATGAGCCATACTAATATGCTAGTCTTCTTTTAGGGATTTGCATTAGAATCAGCTTTGCATATTCTGAATAGGATTCTATCAAAATCAGTCTCTTCCACACCTTATGAGATATGGCATGGAAGAAAACCGAGTCTTAAGTATGTTAAGATTTGGGGTTGTCCAACTTATATTGAAAAGCTGAACACTGATAAATTAGAAACCAAATCAGAAAAAGGTCGATTTGTTAGATATCCAAAAGAAAGTTTTAGATATTATTTTTATTTACCTACATCACAAAAGGTTATAGTAAGCAGAGATGCCATATTTCTTGAACAACAGTTTATTCAACAAGGTGGTAAAGGAAGGCAAATAGAGTTAGAATTAAAGAATTCTGACCAACCAACAAATCAAATGGATATAGATCCATCTAGTCAACCTACACCTATTGATGAAACATCTACAGTAATTCCTCGCAGATCAACCAGGATATCTCACCCACCAGAGAGATATGGTTTTCTTCATGAAGATGAACAAGAGTTGTTTACTCATGAAGAAATAGATCATGGAGATGATCCTCTTACCTATGAATAAGCTATATCAGATATAGATTCTTCAAAATGGATTGAAGCTATAAAATCCGAAATTGATTTCATGCATAAGAACCAAGTTTGGGACCTTATTGACCCACTTGAAGGTCTTATACTTATAGGGAATAAATGGGTTTTCAAGAAGAAAATTGGTTCTGATGGAATGGTAGAGACCTATAAAGCAAGGCTAGTTGCCAAAGGGTTTCCCCAAAGGTAAGGAATTGACTATGAGGAGACTTTCTCGCCTGTGGCCGTACTTAAATCAATTAGGATTTTATTAGCAATAACTGCATACTATGATTATGAGATTTGGCAAATGGATGTCAAAATAGCTTTTCTCAATGGAAACATTGATGAAAACATTTTTATGGAACAACCTAGGGGTTTTGAATCTCAACATGGTTCCAAGGTATGCAAGCTAAAATGATCCATTTATGGGTTGAAACAAGCTTTAAGGAGTTGGAACATCCATTTTGATGAAGTCATTAAATCGTTTGGTTTTGTTAAAAATATGGATGGGCCATATGTATATAAGAAGGTTACTGAGAGTGTTGTCACTTTCCTTGTTTTATATGTAGATGACATTTTATTGATAGGCAATGACATAGGTATGTTGACAACTGTCAAGGTATGGTTCTCAAATACATTCTCTATGAAAGACTTAGGGGAAGCAAAGGTGTTAAAGAGGTTTAACTTGCTTGATTCCAAGAGAGGATTGTTACCAGTAAGACATGGTATCCACCTTTCTAAAGAGATGTCTCCAAAGACACCAGAAGAAAGAGATAAAATGGCTAGGATTCTATATGCTTTGGCTATTAGAAGTTTAATGTATGCAATATTGTGTACTAGGCCAGATATCGCATATGTTGTTAGTTTGACTAGCAGGTTTCAATCCAATCCAGGTTTGGAACATTGGATAGCTGTCAAGAATATCCTTAAGTACTTGAGAAGAACTAAGGATTTATTCTTGATTTATAGAGGAGGCGACCTACAACTGGATGGTTACACTGATTCTGATTTTCAATCAAATATTGACAATAGAAAGTCTACATCTGGATTTGTGTTCATTTGTAATGGAGGTGCAGTTAGTTGGAAGAGTTCCAAATAGAGTACGACTGCTGATTCCACTACAGAGGCCGAGTATATTGCTGCAAAAGAGGCTATTTGGATAAAGAAGTTCGTGACAGAACTTGCAATAGTTCCTTCCATTGAGTCAGCAATTCCTCTTTACTGTGACAACATTGGAGCGGTCATACAAGCTAAGGAACCCCAGTCTCACCAGAAATCCAAACACATAGAAAGGCGTTATCATATTATCAGAGAGATAGTTGGGCAAGGTAATGTAGCCATGCAGAAGATAGCATCAGCTGAAAATCCAGCTAATCCATTCACGAAGCCTATGCCATAAGCTCAGTTAGACCGATATCTTGATAAGATGGGTCTGAGATACTATAATGAATGACTCTAGTGCTAGTGGGAGATTGTTAGTAGTATGCCCTAGAGCATATCATTTTGTATGTATCTTGTATATAATTTATTAATAAAAAGACATTTTCACTTTTCTATTTACATAAACTATTTATGTGTAATTGAAAAGGCCCATTGATATTTTGTTAGAAATTCTATTCTTAAGTTGTTAACAATATGAGTGACAATATTTCTAGCACAAAGTATCATAAATCGGTTCACAATCGAGGATACTTCACAAAGGACATGACTTATCCAGAAAGATTATAATTATGTTTATTCCCAAAGTATTAATATAAGATATTAATAAGTTGGAATGGTGAGTCTCATGCCACATAAGAAATATCATAGGCACTTATACACAATAAGTAGGCCAAACCAGTGACACATATGACAAGCACATGGAGTTTACTCTTGTCAATGCATTGTCATATATCATATCAGTGCATATAATCTTTAGACCTGAGATAACACAGTTATCTTGTATATAGGTGGTTTGAGTTTGATACTGCTTTCATACTTGTACTGTGTATGGGTATATGGGCATGTGTTGGCTCCTACTAGTTATATATGGAGATAGGTGTTGATCAAGATGGAATTCGTTACCCTAAGTAAATAGGGATAAAATCCTATGTTCATTTAATTATTCTTGATGTTTCAAGTTCCTGGCCAGGACAGACAGATTTAGTCAGAAAAGAGTTTCTGACAAGAAAATCTAATTAATCAAGAACTGGAATTAAAAGAGAACATAATGTTCATAGCAAATGGGGTTTGACATTAACCATGACTCCAGCTCGAATTGGGATTTTATAATGGAGAGATTCTAGTGCATGGTAACATATGATTAAAGGTTCATTTAAGGTATTCCTTATTACTGATTGGGTGGCCATGGCATACTATGCTAGGTGTCAACCATGGTCTATGAGATGCCTGAAATGATTTAGAGAAATCATTTACGGTAAGAAAGAGTTCTAATGATATTAAGAGTTAATATCATTTCTCATTGCCAATAAGTAATGAGCCTAGTAAGTCACACATCTACACAAGCTAATCACCATTTAAAATGTGATTTAATTGATTAATTAAAGAGTTTAATTAATTAATTAAAGAGGTTTTGTTTACAATAAGATTGCAAAATCCCTAACATGGCTTGAAACCAAATCTAGGTTATTGGATGTATAGTATAAATTAAATTTATATTTAATTTGATTAAATATGAATTTAATTATAAGAAATTAATTAATGGAGATTAATTAATTAATTAATTTATATTTGATATAAATTGATTTAAAGAGGAGAAATTATAATTTTGGGTTGAGAACTCAAATTAAAAAGTAAGGGCAAATTGGTCTTTTCACATGGTGACACATGGCACCATATGATCTTGCCACTTGTCTTCCTATGATGGAAGACCACATGTCATGATTTAAATGGAGCTTGACACTTGGCTTCATAGGATTAAATCAAACAATAACAAGATGGGATCTTGTGATGACATGTGGCAAGGGAGTTAGTGAGGGTTTGACCTAAGCATATAAAGAAAAGTAATAAAGAAAAAATCACTCTCTCTCTTTTCTCTCTAATTGGACGGCAACATGGTGTCTCCCTCTCCTCTTCAATTTCTCAATTGATTCAAGGGAAAAACTTTGATTTCCTCTTGAATTAAAATTATTAGAAAGTGTTTCTAACTCCCAGTACATTCATACAACCTTCACAAAGCGTAAACTCCATCTCAAAATTGGTTGACAAGGCTTGAGAAGCCAATCTAGGGGCTGCCATTGCAACTTTGGTGTGTGCTTGTGGTGGACAAACTAGAGGGACAACATTTGGGGTCCTAAGTACATCCTAAGAGTCGAAATTGCATCAATTGTGCATCAAGAGGTTAGTACCTAAAAATCCCTCTTTTAATTAGGGTTTAATTGAATTAAATGTTAATTCACAATCTTTAATGGCAAATGAAATTTTAATGCATGCTAAAATATGTTTTGGTATGCAATTGGGCATTGGAAATTGATTAGGATCATAAGACACGTGGTATGGTGCATGTAACCCTAGAAATAATTTTGAAATTCAAGGTTCTAATGCCCTTTAATCCACGCTTTCACTCCTTCAGGTGAGTCATTTGTCACGACAGGTTTTGGTGTGAATTGGAGAGCAGTATCATTGGAGGGGCCTGTATAGGTCATTTTGAAGTGAGTATGGGGGGTGAAACATGGTTTAGGGGTGATGATGGGTTGAGGGTAGGAGTAGAAGTGTTGCTAGATGCACTCTGTGTAAAAACTTGGAAATTATAATTCCAAGGTACAGCATGAGTATTGGTAACAGGGGGTTCGTATGACTATCAAGGGTGGTGCTGGCAGTATTGATGTGGTAGGTGCAAAAAAACCATCTTTGGAGCAGATCTTGAGATGTCTTCACCATATGTGGCAGTGTTTACTTCCTTTTCTTCATTTGACTTCAATTGACACCTCAAGATTCTAGGCGATACCTTTCTTTGGATTTCCTCCTTGAATTCATCACAATTCTGCAGCTCATGATTGGCTACTCCATTATGATAGGGACATCCTGGGCCTGGCCGATCATTTTCAGAGTCAAATCCTCGCGGGTGTATGTGCCCTTCTTGTACTGCCATTGTGAGAATTTCATCAAAGTACAGGATCAACTGATTTACTTCCATAATCAAGTTCTCGTCTAGGGATTTTGCCATATTCACACCGTTCCCTTTTCCCGTATCATGATGGGGTAATGGGTTTGAAGTGACATTAGGAGCTATTCCCTTCAATATTCAGCCACCCATTCCTAATCAGGGATTGTACCCTTCCTCGAAGTGCCTCACAGTTATCTGTTGAATGTCCCACAACCCCGCCATGATATTCACATATAGCGCTGGCATCGTACCACCTGGGATATGGCAGTTGGACGGCGTCTAGCGAGATGGGCACTATCTGATTGATACCCATCAAGTAACGATAAATTTCACTGAGCGGGAGAGGTAATGGCGGGTCAAGATTCCTTGATGGTCTTGGACATGGTTGAGGAGTAGGTGGTCTGAATAGAGCCGGTTGGTTAGGTGGTCTAGGATTGTAAGCAGCTTGGGGAGGATATTGTGGGCGAGGATAATTTGGGAATGGAGGAGGAATGTTTGCTACTATTAGGCTTTGGGCTGTAAGATATGGGCGAAAATTATTTTGTGGTGGTGAGTGAGTCTGCTTAGAAATGGAGTGCACATCCCCTTCCTTCCTTTTCCCAAAATTAGTAGTCTTTTTCGCAGAACTCTCTCCTACTACTTCCTGTAACCTCCTCAATTTGAGATTTGCTTCAATCCCTTCCCCCATCTAGATAATATCATAGAAGCTATTGGAAGTGTTTCCAATCATCAGGTTGAAATACTAGGCCTTCAGGGTCTCAATGAACAAAGAGCAAAGTTTATTGTCTGTCACAGGAGGATAAATCTCAGCTGCCTTTTCTCTCCATCTTTGGGCATACTCCTTAAAGCTCTCCATTTCTTTCTGCACCAGGTTTTGGAGGTCTCTCCATGCGGGGGCGACATCACAATTGAATTATATTGCTTAAGGAAAGCATCTACCAAATCCTTCTAGGAGTGTAATTTACTCCTATCCAATTGTATGCACCAACGCAAGGCTGCTCCTGAGAGGCTTTCATGAAAGAAGTGTACTAAGAGTCTATCATCTTTTGTAAGAGAGGACATCTTAGCTATGTAGGTGGCCAAGGAGATGCGAGGGTCAGAGTTTCTGCTGTACTTGTTGAATTTCGAGACTTTGAATTTTGGTGGTACCACTACATCTGGTACTAATCTTAGTGAAGACACATCAATTAAGCCATACATATTCAACCCTTCAATAGCTCTTAGTCTTTCCTCTAGAGCAGATAATTTCTCATTCTCTTTCTCTTTATTTTCTCCCCCTACTGCTATTCCCCCAATTGGAAGATTAGTTGTAGGGTAAACTGAAGGGATTGGTGTTGAAGGATGAAATTTTGCGTTTGGGATAGCCTAATGGTAGGAGACAAGTAATTCACTAGTTGAGAATATTGGATTGAAGGTGATTGTTAGATCAGGGATGGGAGTTTGGAAGGTGAAAGAAGTTGAGGCTTGATCATGAAGCTTTTGGGCATGAGAATCAATTGTTGTTGTAAGTGGGGGAATTACTAGTAGATTTGGTTCTAGTGCCAATCGGGTGGTTTCTTTGCTTTGGGACATTTCTCTCATCATTTTCATTAGCATTGAGATCTGTTCCCTCAATTCTGAAACTTGTCCCTACAAGTTCTGTACTTGTTCTTATTCTTCCATCATCCTCTTCGTTCGAGATCTTGTTAAGTAAACTCTCTTTAGTACAACTGGTTGCTCAATCGGATTTGCTTTGTTAGGAGCAATATTGGTTTCCTGTAGAGAAAATATATTATCATTTTTATTTCTTAAAATAATTTTATCGTGACCAAAGTCCTGACTGATTAAAGGATATTGCAGTAAGTAATTGCCAAAATGGCGTCTGTCGAGGGCGAATCACGTCAATCTTTATAATGGCATCATTCAATAGTCCAACCGTGAATGACAGGGCGTATGCACGGCTATGATACTTGTTCATATGGCGCGTACGTCTTTTTGCATAGCTCTAACAAGGATAAATCCTACAGGAGTTATACTATTCATTCATAAATTTTAAGGTCCCAAAACACGATTCTATTACTCGTAAAGCATACATATGTTGTGCTATTGCCTAGGCTCGGGAAGGCTCCTTAAAATACAATGACATCTTTTGAGGTACTCATATAATCTTGCTTCTTGTTTTGCAGGATTGAACGTCTTCAAAGCATATTCGGATTCTGGCAGCAGCTCTTATTTCCCTTGTGCTATCATCTTTTCTAACCGGTCAACATTTCCTCGCAATTCTTGATAGAGGGTGGCTTGTTTGTCCTTTTCCTTTCTTTCCTTAGCACATTCCTTCGAGATATCGTTGATTAGCTATGCCTGATCCTTAAGCTTAAGCTTCCTCCTTTTGTTCTCTTGTTTGTATTCTTCCACCAGTATCTCATGATATTCCAATTTTTCTCGTAACTTGCCATTTTGTATCCCTGCTTCTTTTACCGTGCTTCGAGCAAGGCTTTCTCTTTTTCCCATTGGATTTTCTGTAACTCATGCTCTGCCTCCCCTGCCGTCATTCCCTCTCTAAGCCTTTTTACCTCCTTTTTTAGGATTTGTTGTTGATCTTCTAACTGTTTTATGTGTTTCTTCAGTTGCTGGTTCTCGGTGACTAACCAATCCAGTATGGACTTCTTGATGAGATATGCTACTCTCGGACCCTATCAGTTTGGAGACTTGATACTCCTTGCCCCTCCTGTTTCTCCATAGGAGATACTCTTCTGTTGTACTTGGCCCTTTAGGTGACCATTTCATCAAGATTACCTTTTCCCAGAATTTGCGCAAGGCTTTCAGTTCATCCTCTCTACTGGGTTCATGATAGAAATGAGTTCGATAAAACCCTTCAATATTGGGAATGAATTGAGTCGAGCTGAATTGCCTCATTACCATAGCTGGGACATAACTCGTGCATCCAGTTAGCCCTACCAAAGTCACAAAATGATAATCTCCTGTACTGATCAAGATGGGTTGGCCCGTAGTCCACAACTTCCTCCAGTAATAACTATGACTATTAAAGCTTAGAATTTGCTCTTGCCATTGTTGTTCATTCTTTAGACTTATTGCTAACTTTGCCATCTTTTCAATGATAGGCTGATCGGAGTACCAGGTTAAACCCTTTGTTTCTAGTGGACAGATATGGCTGAGGATCCAAAGATACAGCAACAGGAAGCAACATTTAATGACTCCCTTACCCTGTTGTCGGTAATACATCAAAGTTAAAAAGGTTTCAGCGAGGACGGCAGGTATTGGATTGACATTGTGTTTCTTTACCACCCAAAAAAATTCTATGACATTATGAGTTACAATTCCCAGAGGTCCGGGGAACAAAACCAGTCCATAAAATCCCAGAGCTAGTGCTGACAAAGCCTTGTTCCATTTCTTACCCTAAATATGCTGGTCTAAATGTTTCTTAATGTAAGTCCAAGACCACCCTTGTGAGTTTCCCTTAACGGTTTCTTTTACCTTCACTTCTTCTGTTGGGGCTCCTATTATGTGCGTGAACCATTTCCATGTCTGTCTATGATCAAGATGGAGATAAATGCGATTCTGAGCTACATAAGGGATCTCCAATAGCGCCTGATACTCCTCTACTGTGGGTGTCGTATCAACATCGTTAAAAGAGAATAATCTATAATTGGGATTCCAAGTAGATAACATGGCTTTTAGTGCGGGAGTTTGTGCTCTGACCTGTGTCAAAGAGGCAATCTTCCCATACTTTTCCTCGAACTTTGCTTGGGCATGATTGGGCGATGATTTCCAACTATTTAATAAATCATCAAGACTGGCTATTCTGATCTCAATTTTACTAGGATCAAATGGAGGCAATGGACGGGTTTCTACTTCTGTTTCATCAGTATGTAAAGATTGTAAAGATTCTGAGTCATGGATTAATCTGGATATTGAAACCTCTTCAGCTGACTGACTCGAAGATGCCATTTTAGAGTTTTCCTTACCCTCCGCAGACACCAATTTATAATACCTGCAAAGAAAATAAGTCAGAAAAATAAATTTAGGTAATTTTGAATTATACTGCTAGTGTGACAATGTCTATACACCTATCAAAGTAGGAAGGTGTTTAGACTATCCTGATAGTATGATTCAAAATTACCCTCATATTAATAAAGAAAAGTTTAAAGATATAAACAGAGTAAAGGTGAAAGCAAATACGTCCCTTTTGCCCTAAACTAGGGGAGCCGTAACACTGGGTAGGTACTATCTAATTGGATGGCTCTACCCTTAAGGATGGCTTACTATAGGTTTTAACTAATGTGACGGTTTAGCTCGAGGTCTAATTTTCTAAGGTCACAAGTCCTCAAATTGTCCCTACTGTAAACAGTAGAGCCTCATTTCATCATTGTGATACTAACGGGAAAAATCCACGAGTATTAAAAAAGTGAAACAAGTTCCAATCTGAGCAGAAGTCTTCACAGATACTAACGGGGTAAAACTCACGAGTACCGCTACTTGACTCCCTCTTACTTCCTAAAGGGTAAGAAAGCCCGGGTATAAGGCTAAAGTGTATGAGGACATTGTGTAAGTGAACAGTGTGTGAAGGGATACATTTACCTCTTCCTTATTCAGGAGAATTTAGATGAGGATTATTGCAATAAATCAAATAATCAAAACAAACAAAACGGTTAGAAAGAATAGTAATAATCAAAATATTAAGACTTTTGATTTCATAAGTTAAACCCCATAATTGTTGATTTTAATTTATAAGAGCACAGGATTAAATTCACTTTTTGGACTTCTAAACCAGGGTTATTTTGGTTCCTCCCCAGTGGAGTCGCCAAGCTGTCGCAAGGGTTTTGCGGTCGCTAGATGATTCTCACTGAAGTGAAAAAAGTGAGGAGTCACCACTTTAATTTTGAGGAAAATTAAAGAAAACCATTTATGAAAATAAAAACTTATAAATTTATAAAAACCACTTTAAAAAAAAACAGAGATTCTAAGATTCGGGGTCCATTCACGGGTGGGGAAGGTGTTAGGCACCCCACCTCGTCCCTTAACGAGGGTAAGCAAATTTAATGATGTGCTGTTCAAAACTTAAGATTGATAATTTTGGGGTTGGAGTTATAATGTTGGTCCCTGTTATTAATAAAAGGAACGTTTGATATTTCACCATTTTGGGTTTCCCAAGAACGCGGGTATATGGGATGACCCTACAGTGAATTGATGTTATGTTTATTTGATTTGTTAAATATTTTATCAAATTCCTCCCTCTTCGAATTAAGACTTTAATTCTAAAGAGGTGTTATTTGGTCTCTAAAGATTCATAACGAGTGAGGAGGACTATCGGCTCACACATTATGTACCTTATCATTGGCATTCAAATAACTGAGGGTGTGGTGTGTGTTAGAATATTAGAATTTTGACTAAGAAAATTCAGGAAAGGACTCTCTCCCGATCTCTTAAAATATTTTTATTAGAATTTTGGTTAAGAAAATTTAGGAAATGACTCTCTTCCGATCTCTTAAAATATATTTATTAGAATTTTAGCCAAGAGAATTCGGGTAAGGACTCTCTCCCGATCTCTTAAAATATTTTTATTAGAACTTTAGCTAAGAGAATTCGGGTAAAGACTCTCTCTCGATCTCTTAAAATATTTTTATTAGAACTTTAGCTAAGAGAATTCGGGTAAGGACTCTCTCCCGATCTCTTAATTACATATGTTGCTGCATACGAAATTATCCTCCTAGCCATTGCCCTGTTTGTTCTTTGTTTTTAAGATGCTTGATTTGCTTTCTTTAAACCTCCAAGAACTATTAATGATCTCAGTAATAGTGAATATGCTGATTTAGATTGAGATAATCTTGGATTTGGTCTCTTGCCAATTGATTACATGTACATGATGAAATGTTTTAAGGATGGGAAATTTGAACAAGGACAGCTAAGTCACTATGGAAACATTAAATTAAGCCATTCTGCAAGAGTCCTAAATTATGGACAACCAAATTGCTTTTGATTCCAATTTTCATAAATTCAAGTTACTAAAACATGGAAATTCCTAATATTGTTTACCTACAAAACTATTTAGGGAGTCTTTGGAGGCACAAAATCATATAGAAAAAGAGATAGAGGCCTTCTTCTATTTCCGTCCGTATCAAAATGTGACACCCCTTATCCGTCTGTAGTGTAGCCGAGCAAGATATGCCACACAGTGTGCCGGAACACCATATCTTATTTCATAACAAGTTATCCTTCTTAATTTATTTATTATTCACCAAGTGCTAAATTTTACCAATTATATCATTTATTTACAACTTTGATTTATCTGAATTTTTCCATAAATTTCTATAGAAAATCCGGCAGAGTGCCGGCTGCAAATTGAAAAAAAAAAAACAATTCTTCTGAACCTGTTAAAATACTTCCAATATGGTTTTCAAATCCAGAACTCCAATATACATACATATCAACTCAATCTCCAATTCTCATCACAAATTTCAAAATTTTTGTTCACATCACAATTTGAATTAATTTCATGAATAACTCCTCAACATTTTATTTTTTTTAACAAAATATACTGATAATTACAATAATATGAAATTTTATATATTTACATTATCATATGATTTCATGAGTTTGTAATTACAATAAAAAACTAATACAAAATGCAAAGTACAAAATACAACCCAAATTCCTAATATCCTACCAAGTGCACTGCAGATATGAGGTGACTCTGGACTCTGTGCAGATTTGACAATCACCCGGTCTGAGGTCTGCTGGACTCCCCAGCTATGTCTCCAGTACCTGCGCGTGGCCAAAGTGACGTGCTAAGCAATTCTGCTTAGTGGTGCCAATATAAAATAAAATAGTTAAAATAAAATGAATGTGCAGAATGTATGCTGACATTTTTGTAGACTAAGTTCTTGGCAATTATTGTAGTATTATTTGATTAAAATTTGGTAAGATTTATTTAGATTGCCCAAGTAACCTATACTAGTCGACTGGACTGGATAAACGAGTAAACTGACACTGGGTATCAAGTACCTCGGGCCATCACACCATCGGTCATATTGTGTCTCCCGGTGTACAACAAAACAGCTAATAAGCTGTAGTAAACATTGGGCACAAGGCCAAGTATCACACTGATATCAGAATGGCTAAAGCCATAAAATCATTGAATGGCATAATGCCATGTGCAATAGTGCTAATTAAACCCTACTGGCATGCCAACCTATCCAAACTAATTATTCTAGGCATACTAGGGCATTTTACACAGTTAATGATTCAATTATTTATTTTTTATAATGTAGAGGTCACTATTCACTTGACTAATTTCACTCAAAGGTTGACTTTTTAATTTATAATAGATTTGTTGAACCTAAGTTCACCAAAATACCACATTTTGGTTTACAAAAGTATTGGCATTAGATGCCAAACCATACTTAAAACCAATGGAGAATAATTCAAAATTTTCAGTTTTGAGTGTTAGAGTTCACTGTTCCATTAGGCCATTCTATAGTGAGAATTTGGCCAAATATTCTTCATCAAAATTGTTCCTTATTGTATCTAGTTACATTTATTTTTTTGAATTACTCTATTTGGAGTTTTGTAGCTTAAGTTATGGCCTAAACACCATAACTGGCTGGATTGCAATTTTTCCAGAATTTCTGGGCAGAATCCATTCTGTAGTTTTTTATACAGGTCAGTTTTTGAACATGTTATGGTCAAAATTCAGGTTTGTTTTCTTCATGAAAATTTTAGAGCTATGTCTCAGCTTTCCACTGGTAAAATTTCAAGTCAATTGAACTTTTCTACATTGAGTTATGATCATTTTAACAAACACTGTTCATTTGGTCATTTTTCAGGGATAGCATGTTGGTCACCCAGATTAGGGTAGTTTTTAGGTCAACTTGGTTTGGTTTTCTGGGTAGGGTTTCTTCACCAAAGTTGTGCCATTATGTGTCTAGTTTCATGCCCAATTAGTCTAGCACCAATTAAACCTACACAACTCCAGTTATACCTACCCAAACCTGCTAGACTCACACCCAATCCTACAGGTCACCAAGGGCAGCATGCCTAACCTCAATTCCATTGCCCTAAATCACTTCAATTCCTTCTCACATATAGTCAAATGGTCACTAATTGACCATTATAATGTTCATATACCATTACATGAGAAAATCCTAATTTTGTTCAAGTCTCCAAATTTTCAAGTTCCATTCATGCATTACACTCGCACTTAATTGTTCAATCACTCAACTCATGTCAAGGGCAGCTCACATCCACTTTGTTTCAAGGAAATTCATCAAACACTAACCATCCCTAAGCTGCCGAAATTGTAGGGATGAATACACATAAATTTTATTCTATTTTTCTTACAATTTCCACTTATCTCATGGCCTTAAACATGAATTGAATAAGAGAGGGAAGAGATTGGACACTAACCTTTAATGGAGTCAATTTCAAGCTTGTAAAAGCTCCTCCTTTCTACTTCTTTTTATTTTCTTTAGCTTGCCTAAGGTGTATGGATAATTTTTTATGAAGACAAAGATGGGTTTCATGGTGAAAAACTTAAGTAAATTAAGTTTGAATGAATGAAAATAGTAGAGAGCTTTAGGAAGGGATTTCGGCCACCATGGATGGAAGAGGAAGATGAAGTAAATTTTGGTCTTCTTTATCTCTTATAATGAGTTTATTTAATTCTCATTGGTGGGAGAGTTTTTAATGAGATCATGCTTATGTCATTATTTGACTTTTATTTCATTATTTTTTTTTGTTTTGTTTTTCTTCCTTACTCCTTTTACTTATTTTTAATAAATTTTTCATCAATATTAATTCACATTTTATGTCATAAATCTCACTTACTTAAATGGACAGATTGGTCAAAAATCATCTCTGAAGATGAAATGACCAAAATGCCCTCCATTTGGCTTAATGAGCTAAAATTGTGTGTACCGATTGATTAAATTTTCCTAGTATTTTCTTAGCAATTTATTGTCATTGAGACCCCAATAATCCTTCTCTGAGATCTCAAAAATTATTTCATAGAGTTTTCCCTAGGTCTAGGATTACTAACGGCCTTCGCCGTCACTTCCCATTAGGGTCACTCATCACTAGGGCTACGGCTCATTTAACCTTAGTGCATTTCATTTCTAAAAATTTTCCTTAATTTTTCTTATCATTATTTGGTTTATTTATAGCTCCTCACTCTAGTCTAATTATGACTCCAAATATTCTAGCTATCTGGACCGACATTGGTCACCGGAATAGTAGAACGTATGGACTAGCTAAAGTGAGGATGTTACAGCTCTTCCCTTCTAATAAAAATTTCATCCCCAAAATTTACCTGATGTAAACAGTTGAGGGAACTATCGCCTCATCGTTTCTTCATTTTCCCAAGTTGCCTCCTCGGTATTGTGGTGCCTCCAAAGTACTTTCACCAGTGGAATTTGTTTATTTCTCAGTTCCTTCACTTCTCGAGCCAGAATTCGTGGGGGTTCTTCTGCATATGTCAAGTCTAGTTAAATTTCAATCTCTTCCATGGAGATGACATGTGAAGGGTTTGAGCGGTATCTTCTTAGCATAGAAATATGGAATACATTATGGATCTTATCCAGTTCTGGTGATAAAGCTAGCTGATAGGCCACTGGTCCCACACGTTCAATAGCTTCATATGGGCCAATGAACCTAGGACTTAACTTACCCTTCCTTCCAAACCTCTGTACTTTCTTCCATGGTGAGACTTTGAGAAATACTTTGTCACTAACTGCATACTCTATCTCTTTTCTCTTCAAGTCGGCATATGATTTCTGTCTATCTGAGGCAATCTTCAAATTAGCTTTGATTATCTTTACTTTCTCCTCAGTCTGTTTCACCAGGTCTGGCCCTACCAGCTTATCCTCGCCCAATTCAGTCCAACATACTGGGGTTCTACACTTCCTCCCATACAGTGCTTCATACGGGGCCATTTGAATGCTAGCTTGGTAGCTATTGTTATATGCGAATTCTGCCAGTGGGAGATATCTATCCCAACTCCCCTCAAACTCAATGACACAACTCCTTAGCATATCCTCAAGGATCTATCACATAATTCACATTGTTACTATCATTTCAATTTATTATTTATAAGAATTCAATTGGTTTTTAAGTTTACCTGGATTACTCGTTCCGACTGTCCATCCGTCTGAGGATGAAAAGCCATGCTAAAGTGGAGTTGTGTGCCCAAGGCTTCTTGCAACTTCTTCCAAAATCTCGATGTAAACCTTGGGTCTCGATCAGATATGATGGAAAGTGGGATTCCGTGCAGTCTAACTATCTCACTGATATACAACTCTGCTAACTTCTCCAGTGAGTAGTCAGTCCTAACTGGCAGAAAATGTGCTGACTTCGTCAATCTATCCACTATCACCCATATTGCATCATGCTTCTTCTGGGTGAAAGGTAGACCACTAACAAAATCCATGGTGACCCGGCCCCATTTCCATTTAGGTATGCTTATAGGCTGTAGCAATCCTGATGGAACTTAATGTTCTACTTTAACTTACTGACATGTCAAGCACCTAGTAACATAGCCAGCTATATCCTTCTTTATACCGGGCTACCAATAATGAGGCTTCAGATCATTATACATTTTTGTGCTTCCTGGGTGCATAGCATAAACACTGGTGTGTGCTTTTTTCAGAATACTAGTCTTCAATTCCCCATCATCTGGTACACACACTCTTCCTTTGTAGTACAGACACCCATTTACTTTCACCTCATAATCAGTTTCCTTCCCCTCTGAGATTTTTCCCATAATAGCCATTAATTTTTCATCTGCCTTCTGCCCATCTTGTATCTGCTGTAGTAGGTTTGGCCTCACTTGTAACTCGGCCAAAATAGCTCCATCTTAAGCAAAAGACAGACGGGCATTTAGTGATCTTAAAGCTATGATGGACTTTCTGCTCAAGGCATCAACAACTACATTTGCCTTCCCAGGGTGGTAATCTATCACACAATCATAGTCCTTTAGGAACTCAATCCATCGCCTCTGTCTAAGGTTGAGCTCCTTTTGGGTTGGCAAATATTTTAGACTTTTGTGGTCTGTATAGATGTAACACTTTTCACCATACAAATAATGCCTCCATATCTTCAATGCGAAGATAATTGCTACTAGCTCCAGATCATGAGTAGGGTAATTCTGTTCATGTGGCCTTAACTACCTGGAAGCATAGGCGACCACTTTTCCCTCTTGCATCAATACACACCCTAACCCATTATGCGAGGCATCACTGTAGACCACAAAGTCCTTTCCCGTCACTGGCTGTGTTAACACTGGTGCCTCTGTCAACATAGCCTTCAGCCTCTCAAAACTGGCTTGGCACTTGTCGTTCCAGCCAAATTTCACATTATTGTGTAACAACTTGGTCATTGGAGTAGCTATGAGAGAGAACCCCTTCACAAATCTTCTATAATACCCAGCTAGCCCCAAGAAACTTCTGACCTCAGTTGTATTTCTAGGAGGCTTCCATTCCATCACTGCTTCTATCTTCTTGGGATCCACTCTAATCCCCTCAACTGATACTATGTGTCCAAGGAAGGAGATCTCACTCATCCAGAAGTCACACTTGGACAACTTAGCATACAGCTTCTTTTCTCGTAGGGTTTGCAGAACAATCCTCAAATGTTCATCGTGTTCTTCCCTGGTCTTAGAATACACTAGGATGTCATCAATGAAGACCACTACAAACCGATCTAGATATGGATGGAAGATACAGTTCATAAGGTCCATGAATGCTGCTGGTGCATTTGTTAATCCAAACGGCATCACTAGGAATTCATAATGCCCATACCGAGTTCTGAATGCAGTTTTTGACACATCTGCATCCTTTACCCTCAGCTGATGATACCCTTATCTGAGATCAATTTTTGAAAATACACCAGCTCCCTTCAACTGATCAAACAGATCGTCAATTCTGAGCAACGGATATTTATTCTTCACAGTTACTTTATTTAACTGCTGGTAATCAATGCACAATCTTAAGGTTCCATCCTTCTTCTTCACAAACAGCACCGGAGCTCCCCATGGTGACACACTGGGGCATATGAACCCCTTATAGAGTAACTCCTACAACTGAATTTTCAGCTCCTTCAATTCAGTGGGTGCCATCCTATAAGGAGCAATAGAAATTGGTGCTGTACCCGGCATTACCTCAATAGCAAATTCGACTTCCCTTTCTGGTGGTAAACCAGGCAATTCTTCAGGAAACACATCTGGGAAGTCTCTTACTGTGGGTATATCACACAGGTTTGGCTTAGCCTGCCTAGTATCAACAACGTGTGCTAAGTAGGCTTCACAGCCTTTTCTCATCAATCTTCTTGCAACTGTGGCTGAGATGACATTGGACAGAAAATCTGTCCTTTCACCAACAACTAAAATCTCATTACCCTCAGGAGTTTTCAGAGAAATCCTCTTCAATTTACAATCAACTATTGCCTGATAACGTGATAACCAGTCCATTCCCAAAATCACGTCAAACTCGTGGAAAGGTAATTCAATTAGGTTTGCCGAGAATTCATACCCCTGAATCCTCAATAGGCAACCTTTATACACCTTATTCACTACTACACTGTGGCCTAGCGGATTTGTGACTAGAATGTCTTGGTCACTCTCCTCTACTGAAACTCCCTTCTCTACGGGTAGCTTGATACAGATATATGAATGGTAGATCCTGGATCCACCAATGCATGCACAGGTAAAGTGTAGAGGAAGAATGTACCCCTGATAACATCTGGGGCATCTTGCTCCTCCTGGGCTCTAATGGCATAAGCTCTGGCTGGTACTCTGGCCTCTGGCCTCTCGATCGTGACATGCGAGCTTGAGGATGGACCAAATTGTCTCAGTTCTGGACTTCCCACCCCTTTGAGGTGCAGGGGTAGGCCTATCTGCTTGTGTTGGGGCAACTGTAGTAGTCCTCTTCGGACAATTTTTTATCTGATGTTCTATAGACCCATAACGTAAGCAAGCACCAATCACTCGCCAATAGTCCCCTTTATGCCACTTCTGATAGTATGGACAGGCAAATGATGCTGGGGCTGATCCCCTGAACACCGTTCCTGGAGAGCTGCCCACTGATGGTGTGGACTGACCTCTCCTAGGTGTGAACTGTGGTCTGGGCCCTTAGGACTGACCCTGACCTTGAGGCTGACTCGAACTCTGAGCAGGAGGACCCTTAAACTTCTTACTGGGTGCAGAGAATGAACTGGACTAACCTGGACCCCTCTTCTGATGTCTTTCCCTTCTATTTTGCTCATTTATTCTGACTCTTTCCACTTTCAATGCAGCATCAACTAATTTGGCAAAATCCGTAATCTCCAATACTGTTATCATGACCTTGATATTGTCATTTAGCCCTTCTTCAAACCTTCTGCACCTCTCAGCCTCTGTAGGGACTATCTCCCTCCCATACTGGCTCAGTCTGATAAATTCACGCTCATATTCTACCACTGATAGCTGCCTCTGTCTCAGGCCGATAAATTCCCTTCTTCTCTCTTTTAGATACACTTTACTAACATACTTCTTCCTGAACTTTGTGAGGAAGAAATCCCAGGTAATCTGATCTGGTTGAACCTTACTGGATACTGTGTCCCACCACTGGTATGCATCATCTTGAAGTAGGGACACAGCACCCTCCAGGTTCTGCTCGGGGGTGCAATGAAGTTGTTTCAACACTCTTACAGTTCTATCCAACCAATTTTCAGTTGTCATGGGGTCATCCTCCTTATTCCCAAAGAAATCTACAGCCCCATGTTTTCGTAGTTTTTCTAGATGGGACTTCTGTAGTGGTGGTGGAGGTTGTGGCTGTGGTTATGGTGGTGGAATTGCACCCATCATTTGTCGGTAAAATTTAGTCATTTGCTAAAGTAATGCAAACCGAGGTTGGGCAGGTGCCTCAGCTGCTGGTGGAGCAGTTTCTCTCCTGCCTCCTGATTCAGCCCTTGGTGGAGCATGACTCTCCACCTCTTCATCAACTGCTCTTTGAGAAGCACGATCAATATCCTAATCAAAATAAGAAAACAAACAGATCTGCATCAGTGTCACCTCAACACTTACAAATGCAATGCAATGGTATGCACTCTATCTAGGCCCAGAAACGCCTAAACCGATGCTCTGATACCACTAAATGTGACACCCCTTACCCGTCTACAGTGTAGCCAAGCAAGATATGCCACACAGTGTGCCGGAACACCATATCTTATTTCATAACAAGTTATCCTTCTTAATTTATTTATTATTCACCAAGTGCTAAATTTTACCAATTATATCATTTATTTACAACTTTGATTTATCTGAATTTTTCCATAAATTTCTATAGAAAATCCAGCAGAGTGCCAGCTATAAATTGAAAAAAAAAAATAGTTCTTCTGAACCTGTTAAAACACTTCCAATATGGTTTTCAAATCCAGAACTCCAATATACATACATATCAACTCAATCTCCAATTCTCATCACAAATTTCAAAATTTTTGTTCACATCACAATTTGAATTAATTTCATGAATAACTCCTCAACATTTTATTTTTTTCAACAAAATATACTGATAATTATAATAACATGAAATTTTATATATTTACATTATCATATGATTTCATGAGTTTGTAATTACAACAAAAAACTAGTACAAAATGCAAAGTACAAAATACAACCCAAAATCCTAATATCCTACCAAGTGCACTGCAGATATGAGGTGCTGCAGATATGAGGTGACTTTGGACTCTGTGCAGATCTGACAATCACCCGGTCTAAGGTCTGCTGGACTCCCCAGCTATGTCTCCAGTACCTGCGCATGGCAAAAGCGACGTGCTAAGCAATTCTGCTTAGTGGTGCCAATATAAAATAAAATAGCTAAAATAAAATAAATGTGCAGAATGTATGCTGACATTTTTGTAGATTAAGTTCCTAGCAATTATTCTAGTATTATTTGATTAAAATTTGGTAAGATTTATTTAGATTGCCCAAGTAACCTATACTAGTCAACTGAACTGGATAAACGGGTAAAGTGGCACTGGGTATCAAGTATCTCGGGCCATGACACCATCAGTCACATTGTGTCTCCCGGTGTACAACAGAACAGCTAATAAGCTGTAGTAAACATTGGACACAAGGCCAAGTATCGCACTGATATTAGAATGGCTAAAAGCCATAAAATCATAGAATGGCATAATGCCATGTGCAGCACTGCTAACTGAACCCTATTGGCATGCTAACCTATCCAAACCAATCATTCTAGGCATACTAGGGCATTTACACAGTTAATGATTAAATTATTTATTTTTTATAATATAGAGGTCACTATTCACTTGACTAATTTCACTCAAAGGTTGACTTTTTAATTTATAATAGATTTGTTGAATCTAAGTTCACCAAAATACCACATTTTGGTTTACAAAATTGTTGGCATTAGTTGCCAAACCATACTTAAAACCAATGGAGAATAATTCAAAAATTTCAGTTTTGAGTGTTAGAGTTCACTATTCCATTAGGCCATTCTACAGTGAGAATTTGACCAAATGTTCTTCATCAAAATTGCTCCTTATTGTGTCTAGTTACATTTTTTTTTTAATCACTTTATTTAGAGTTTTATAGCTCAAGTTATGGCCTAAACACCATAACTAGCTGAATTGTAATTTTTCCAGAATTTCTAGACAGAATCCATTCTGTAGTTTTTTGTACACTGACTACAGGTCAGTTTTTGAACATGTTATGGTCAAAATTTGGGTTTGTTTTCTTCATGAAAGTTTTAGGGTTATGTCTCAAATTTCCACTAGTAAAATTTCAGGTCAATTGAACTTTTCTACATTGAGTTATGACTGTTTGAACAAATACTATTCATTTGGTCATTTTCCAAGCACAGCATGTTGGTCACCCGGATTAGGGTAGTTTTTAGGTCAACTTGATTTGGTTTTCTAGGTAGGGTTTCTTCACCAAAGTTGTGCCATTATGTGTCTAGTTTCATGCCCAATCGGCCTTTCACTAATTGACCCTACACAACTCCAGTTATAGCTGCCCAAACCTGCTGGACTCACACCAAGTCCTGCAGGTCACCAAGGGCAGCATGCCTAACCTCAATTCCATTATCCTAAATCACTTCAATTCCTCCTCACATATAGTCAAATGGTCACTAATTGACCATTACAATGTTCATATACCATTATATGAGCAAACCCTAATTTTGTTCAAGTCTCTAAGTTTTCAAGTTCCATTCATCCATTACACTTGCACTTAATTGTTCAATCACTCAACTCATGTCAAGGGCAGCTCACATACACTTTGTTTCAAGGAAATTCATCAAACCCTAACCATCCCTAAGCTGCCGAAATTGTAGGGATGAATACACATAAATTTTATTCTATTTTTCTTACAATTTCCACTTATCTCATGGCCTTAAACATAAATTGAATAAGAGAGGGAAGAGAATGGACACTAACCTTTAATGGAGTCAATTTCAAGCTTATAAAAGCTCCTCCTTTCTACTTCTTTTTGCTGTCTTTAGCTTCCCCAAGGTGTATGGATAATTTTTTTGTGAAGACAAAGATGGGTTTTATGGTGAAAAACTTAAGGAAATCAAGTTGGAATGAATGAAAATAGTGGAGAGCTTTAGGAAGGGATTTCGGCCACCATGGATGGAAGAGGAAGATGAAGTAAATTTTGGTCTTCTTTATCTCTTATAATGAGTTTATTGAATTCTCATTGGTGGGAGAGTTTTTAATGAGATCATGCTTATGTCATTATTTGACTTTTATTTCATTTTTTTTTTTTGTTTTGTTTTTCTTCCTTACTCCTTTTACTTATTTTTAATAAATTTTTCATCAATATTAATTAACATTTTATGTCATAAATCTCACTTACTTAAATGGGCAGGTTGGTCAAAAATTATCTCTGAAGACGAAATGACCAAAATGCCCTCCGTTTGGCTTAACGAGCTAAAATTGTGTGTACCGATTGATTAAATTTTCCTTGTGTTTTCTTAGCAATTTATTGTCATTGAGACCCCAATAATCCTTCTCTGAGATCTCAAAAATTATTTCATGGAGTTTTCCCCAGGTCTAGGATTACTAACGGCCTTCGCCGTCACTTCCCATTAGGGTCACTCATCACTGGGGCTATGGCTCATTTAACTTAGTGCATTTCATTTCTAAAAATTTTCCTTAATTTTTCTTATCATTATTTGGTTTATTTATAACTCCTCACTCTAGTCTAATTATGATTCCAAATATTCTAGCTGTCTAGACCGATATTGGTCATCGGAACAGTAGAACGTATGGACTAGCTAAAGTGAGGATGTTACACAAAATGCCATCCGAATGAAGATTAGTGTTGAAAGAATGTGCATGCCTTCTCCTTCCATCAATCAATTATTTGATGCAGTGAAACAAACTTCCCTTGCCAACAAGCGTTGGGTGATTCTTTTGCTTTCTTTTTTTCTTTTTGAAATGATGCTCAAAGTATTGATGACACAATGGAGAATATTGTTTCACTTTCTACCATAACTATATGCTTTGTTATGAGTAGACTGCTCCTCCAGGGAAAAGGACATTATATAGTAGGCCATTGCTAACGGGTATTGGTCTTGTATTGTGTTAGGCACCATCATTTGAATACACATTCATCTTATATGTTGTCCCTATTAGCAGCTACTTCAAGGTAGGTTTTTTCTTATTCTTTTTCAATTTAGCATTCATTTAAAATTGAAGGGTTCGTTTAGTTGCTATCATTTTATAAACAGAATGGATTGGCAACATTGAATTTATATGTCGATGATAAGTACCACCGCACTTTTCATGGTGGAGCCAAAGGAGCAAAAAGAATTAGCAATTATGCTTCACTAAGTGATATTGCTTATGTATTTTTCCTAGGTATATGAACTTACAAGACAAGATAAAACACCAAGTGGGTTAACTAAGATAACTTCTTCGATACTTAAGTCAGTAATTGGAATTGAATAGAGTATATAATTGATAGGAGAGAACAATATCTCTAACTATGGATGATTTAGCTCCTTATATAGCATTAAATAAACTCTTGTTTAGATGAGGAGTGTGATCATATTAAATTCCTATTTTTGAGGTAGTCCAATTAGAGTGGGATTTGGAATCCGCATAAATAATGGTGTTTATCCCTAGTGGATAATATTCGTATTAGATTAGGATTTTATTATTCGAGTATTTTGGGGTGGTATCATATCATTAGTGCCCCTTAAGTATGAATCTTTAGGTTCGGTGTTAGGTGGTGCTTTGGCCATGTCATAAAGCCTTTTGAGATTTTAGGCATATCAGTACCTTAAAAGTTTTGTTAACATACTATTGCCTTAATGAGTGGTGGATTATTGTCTTAAAAATATTGAAGTGGTGGACTTTCGTCTTAATAATCTTTAAGTGGTGGTTTGTTGCCTTTACGGTTAGGGGTCTCACATCTTGATATGGTGGACTTTTGTCATGTTAAGTGGCTTTTCTAATGCCTTAATGGCAAACTTATGCTTTAAGTGGCTTGTTGATGCCTCTTTAGGTGGACTTGTGTCATAGGTGGCTTGTCATGCCTCTTTGGGTAGATTTGTACTTTGGATGGCTTGTTAACATCTCTTTGGGCAAACTTATACCTTGCATGACTTTTTAACACCTCTTTAGGTAGACTTGTGCCTTAGATGACTTGTCAATGTCTCTTTGGCCACTTATGCCTTAGGTGGCTTGTTAATGTCTCTTTGGGCAGACTTATGCCTTAATGGCTATGTTGACACCTTTTAAGCAAAATTTTGCTTAGGTGGCTTATTAATGTCTCTTCGGTGACTTATGCCTTAGGTGGCTTATTGACGTCTCTCTCAGCAGACTTATGCATTAGGTGGCTTGTCAATGTCTTTATGTCAGACTTATGCCTAAGTAGCTTCTCAATGCCTTTTTGGATGGACTTATACCTTAAGTAGCTTGTCGATACCTCTTTGGGCAAACTTATACCTTAATGGCTATATCAAGCCTTTTATTTAAAACCAAAATTAAATAATTTTATTGAAACTAAAACTGTAACTTTATAAAATGCCCGAATTAAATGCAGAATAAATGCTCGCTCTACATCTTAAAAGCTATAGTCAACTCTTGTAAGATTTGGCAGAAAGTGGAAACTAAGTCCTCGCTTTATCAGACTATATGAGGTTCTGGAAAGAGTGGGTCCGTTAGCATGCAGACTTGCATTGCCTCCGGAGTTGGAAAAGATTCATAATATCTTCCATGTCTCCATGTTAAGGTGGGACAAATCAGACCCATCTCATGTCTTACCAGTAGAAGAGATTGAAGTAAACTCAGACCTAACCTATGATAAAGAGCCCATAAACATCTTAGCATATGAGGTAAAAAAGCTGAGGAATAAGCAGATACCACTAGTTAAAGTGCTGTGGAACCATCATTCGAGCTAGAAAGCTACATGGGAATGTGAAGAGGACATGAGGAGACAGTACCCACAGCTATTCAGAGACTGAGACCAAGTAAATTTCGGGATCAAATTTCTTTTAAGGAGGGGAGAATTGTAACCCCCCCATATTAAGTAGTTCCTTACATTCTACTGTTCCAGTGATTAATGCCTGTTCAGACATTTAGAATGTCTGGAGCTATACCTAAATCAAATAGAAAAGCCATAAATAAAATTGATAAAGATTAAATGAGATTGGAAGTAAATAAAAGAAACGAAGTACAAATAGGTTAAATGAGCTGAGGTCCCGGCGATGGGTGACCGATACAGGAAGCGGCTGTAAGATCAGTTGCTATCCTATATTCTTGTGGCGCCATATGGAGACCTTAATGAGGGAATTAATTAGAAATTATTGGGAATTTGGAAATCAAAGAAATAAAAAGGAAAGAAATACAATTAAGTGAATCAAAACTTAAGGACTCATTGGGTACTATGGAAAAAAGATGGACTATAATCTGATGAGGGATATTTTGGTCGATTCATTCCAAGAATTGACTTTTCACCTAAATGTCCATTAAAATGAGTGATATTAAAATATTGAAAATGAATTAAAAATATGAATAAGTGTATGGAAAGGAAGAAAAGAAAAACAAAAGGATTAGGAAACTAAAATTTTCCAATTATGACATCACAATGACATCATCATGACACAAATAAAATTATAATTTAAATTAATTAAATTATGGGAAAAATATCTATATAAGAAGACAAGGAATAATTAAAAGTAAAAAAAAAAAAAATCTATCATCTTCTTCTCTCCCTCTTGGCCGGCCATGCTCTCTCTTCTCCCTCCCTTCATTATCAACCCATTTTAAGCTTTTGAGATCTCCATTTCCCTCATAAATCCTATAGTTTATCAAGAGGAAAAGTGAAAATAAACCTTATTTTGAAGATTGGAATCAATGAATTGAAGAAAAAAAATTGAAGAATTTGAAGATACAAGATTTGCCAATTAAGGTAAGTTAACTTTCAAGCTTAGCTATAGGTATATTACTTGAATTTAGGTTTAATTGAGTAGAAATAACATGAGAAATTGAAGAATCATGCATGAATGGAAGACCATGAATTTCGACCAGCCTTGTGAAGGATAGGGTTCTGATGTTTTAGCTTAATTAAACTTGATTTTTGTGTTGCATGGAGATGTATGTATAATTTATATGTTTGGAATTGATTGGATTTGTTGAAATTTAAGTTTAGCAATTAGGGTTTTGGTGAAATTAGGGTTTTTATTATATGAAGTACAATTAGTGTTTATAATAACAAATTATGGTCATTTAAAGTGTCTTGAGTGTGAATTGACATTGTTTTGGTGAGGGAAGTGATGAATTGGATGTGGTGCATTAGGTCTGGAATTCTGGACACTTGAGTCCAACACACTTAAAAGCTTATAAGTTGAGCTACACAACTCTAATTGGTGTGAAAATAATTGAAAATGAAACTTAAGACATAATGTTAAAATTTTCATGAAGACACTCTGCCCAGAAAATGATCATAAGTTACCTCAAATTAGGCTTGAATCCGAGTTACCAAATCTAGATTTGGAGAAAATGACCATATAAATAGTACTTATTCAATTAAGCATAACTCACCCTAGAAAACTCCAATTTAGGTGATTCTTGAACCTATGGAAACTTGAGACATAGGAGAACAATTTACCTGGAGATCAGGAAACCTAATTATGACCTTAACATGATCAAATTGCTAGAAAAATTTAGTCCAACAAACCTGTCCTAATTCTGGACTAACCTAGAAACCCTGAACAATTAGCTATCCGACCAATTTTGGCAAAATTGCCATAACTTGAGCTACAAAACTGCAAATGTAGTAATTTCATAGCCAAAATTCTCATAAGATATAGAACTAAAACTTCATGTTTTGACTAGAGCCCAATTTATAGGGCAACATAGGGAAAATGTTGAGGAAATTCAAGAATGCCAAATCTGGAAATCCTACACTTCAACAAAATTGTCCTGTGACCTTTGAATGGTTATTAGGCCATAACTTCCTTTACAAAACTCCAATTGAAGTGATTCAAATTGATTTTGAAACCTATGACAAAGCCCTAAAACATTATTTTAGGAACTAGGGCCAAATTATGAGCTTAAGATGCCCAAATATAGAATGCAATTTTAAGGTATAAACTTAGAAAATCTAGAATTTCAGGATATGGCACCCAGAATAATGTTTAGTAATTTTTCTATAGCTTGAGATCCAAAACTCCAAATTAAGTGATTCAAAAAAGAAAAATAAAAGTAAGACATAAAGGAACAATTTTTATGAAGAACATCTCATCAAATTATGATTTGAACTAGGTTAAAATTGAGATCAAAAGTCAGGGTACAAAACTATCCAGAACCCAAAACTCATTAAAATTGCAAAGTTAACTCAGGGATTCATTAGACATTTATTTAACTAGTTATTGGCAATAGTTGGGATAATTATTGAGACATTCTACTTGTGTATTTTCAGTAGAAATAGAGGCTTTGAAGGACAAGGAGAATTAAGTAAAGAAAAAGGAGATTCATTGAAGGTTTGTGCACAACTAACCTTTTTCTATGTTTTTAAATTTGTAATTGATTTGAATGAGTTACGATTTTCCTTTGCATTTGAAAACTTTAAATTATGAAATGAATTTATGATTGTGGAAAGGCAGATGTTGGCTATCAATTTTACTGTAGCAAGGGGGTGAGCCGGTTTTGAATGCTTTTAGAAGTGTTTTGAGAAATTATATGCTGCCAACCCTATAAGGGGAATTCGATGAATAAAATGTGATTATTTGATTTGCAATGTGATTCTTGGAATAAAATTATTTGAATTTGTTTTGAAACCACAGTTGGCATGGTAATTTGATTTGTGTCCCTCATTATATGAGGTGAAATTGATATTGTGTTCCTTCCTCTCTGGCTCTCCAGTTGAGGTTGAGTTTGGATGAGTACTCATATTGCTTGCTAGCCTTGATATTGTGTTCCTCCCTCTGTGGCTCGCCAGTTGAGGTTGAGTTCGGATGAGTACTCATATTGCTAGCTAGCCACCTCCCTCATTAATTTCGGTTAGTGAGGTTGTAGATTGCTTTATCTTGATGTACAACATGACATTGATCGTGAAATTTTGTGTCATAGCCTTAACTGTGTGAATTGTTGGCAACACCTTTATTTGCAATTGCTTTGATAAAATGTTATTAAAACAATTGATTTATATGATTGAAAATATTGATATTGGTTTTATAAATTATGGAAATTTGGATATTTCAAAATTTTGGCTATGCCTTACATAAGCATATTTTATATTGAGTTTAAAAATTATAGTTGTGCACCACTGAGTGATATACTCAATGATAGCTTATTTATGCTGTCGTGGGTAAAAAGAAAGGCAAAGTAGTAGAGTGAGCTGTTTGTAGCTGTGTTTCGATTATTTTCGAGTATATTAGCTGTGCCCTTTGCAGATTCATTTTGATGTAAATTAGCCCATATGTATATAAAAGACAATGAGCAGTTGTATAAACAAAATTGTAATGATGTTTTGATATCTTTTGAGTTGTAAATTTGTATATGAATATTTCTTTTGATTTGTAAATGAAATAAGTATATTTTCTTGATGTTGGTTGAATGATAGGAAATGATTTGAGCTTAATTGAATTCAGTTTGTGCATAATATATTTTTACGGATTGATTTTTAACAGGTTTGGAAGAACTAGTTTTGTGTATTTATAGTCGTTACCACACGAATTTTCTGTAAAAGTTTTAAAAATTCCTATTTCTTCTTAAATAAATTTTATGGCTTATACTTGAATCAAAGCCTCTTTAATAATTCTTTTATCACCATGCTAAACTTAGAAATGAATTTGATAAGTTAAAATCCCTTGTAGTATATTTAATGGGTTATCGGTAGGTGAAGTTCAATAATTCATTAGGTATACTAGGAGAATATGTCATATCTTACAAAGGAGTAAGGTGTGATACCGATGGCTGGCTTTACTTTAAAATGTAAGAAGGCAAAGGAATGGTATGAGTCCTATGTTGAAGATAGGGTTGATAGTATGACCTAGTCTCAGTTTAAAACAGAGTTTACAAATTGGGCTTTTCTAAAAAGCTCTAGAGAACTAAAGGTAGTAGAGTTTGAACAGTTGAGATGAACTGCTAATATAAGCGTGGAAAGCATACAGCCAACTTTGTTAAGCTTTTGCAATATGTGGGGTAGAAGTATAATATAGATAAGAAGAATGTGAAAAGGTATATTCAGAGGTTGCACTCCAGATACTTCTTATTGATTTTGGTCGCAGAAACCTACAGCTTCTATTCTATAGTAGATGCTGTAAGAAAGATGGAGACTGGGGCTATCATTGAAGAGAGTCTAAAGCTGAAAAGTACAAAAGCTGAGCAATATGCAATTCTTAAAGCTACTTATGTAGGGAGGTTTGATCACCTAACCCATACTATTTTTTTCCTCTAGAACTAAGAAAGATAAAGGAAGGAAGTTTAGAAAGAAGTAAAAGAAGAATAAGTTCTGGAACGGAATCAAGTCAAGCCTTGGGATGGGATGCGACTCTAGTTCGAGTTCAGATACCTTTAATTGTATCAGATGTGGGAAGCCTCATCGAGGAGTTTATAGGTTTGGAACTTCCCAATGTTACAAATGTGGACATGAGGGGCACATGTGTAGGGAGTGTCCTAACATGGACAGGGTGGCTTCACAATGAAAGACTGGGTCAGGCAGTGTGGCTCAACTAGCAGTGAGACAGACTTTTATGGGTCCATCATCAAGAAGGGGATAGGGTAGAGGACGAGGCTCTTCTTCCTGTACAACAAGCTCTCAAGGAAAGGGTTCAATAGCACTGGCACGGATCTTTACCATGACACAACAGGAAGCCAATACCTTCAACACTATGGTGTCAGGTAACCTATGCATTGGAAGTTTTAATGTGCATGTTTTGATTAATCCTAGTGCATCTCATTCTTTTGTTAACCCCGAAACAGTTCTAAGGTTGGGTTTAGTAGTTTTGAGTCTATAATGTCTATTACTTATCAATGGGCCTAAGTGTGATTCTTTTATGATAAAGATGATCTGTTAAGCCTGTCCAATGATGATGGAGGATAAATGTTTTCTAGCTGACTTGGTGGTCTTAGAATTGATGGATTTTGATATTAATCTGGGAATGGATTGGCTCTCAACCATTTATGCCACCTTAGACTATAGAAACAAAGTAGTAAAGTTCAGAGGACAGGATGGGGCATAAGTAGTTTTCTAGAGAGATTAAACATTAGCAGTAAAGGGGATGATCTCTGCGAAGCAAGCTAGCAAGATGCTCCAAAAAGGATTTTTTAGCCCATGTTAGAAAGGTTGTGGAGAATAGGGGAGAACTGGAATCAGTTCCTATGGTAAGAGAGTTTCCAGATGTGTTTGTTGAGGAACGACCTAGTCTACCAACTGAAAGGGTGATAGATTTTGAAATTGATCTAGTGCCTAGTACTAGACCTATATCTATTCCTCCTTAAAGGATGGCTCTTGTAGAGTTGAAAAAATTGAAAGAATAGCTGCAGAAATTAGTGGATAAGGGATTCATCAGGTCGAATACTTCTCCTTAGGATACTCCAGTACTATTTGTAAAGAAAAAGGATGGATTCTTGAGGCTGTGCATTGACTATAGGCAGTTGAACAAAGTAACTATGAAAAACAAGTACCCTCTACCCTGTATTGATGATTTGTTTGATCAGCTAGCTGGAGTTAGTTATTTTTCAAAGATAGATTCGAGGTTTGGATATTACCAGTTGAGGAGTAAGGAGTCAAATATTTTGAAAACTACCTTTTAGATCAGATATGGTCATTATGAGTTTCTGATAATATCGTTTAGGTTAACCAATGCCCTAGTTGCATTCATGGATCTCTTAAATGGGGTATTCACCCAATATCTAGATCACTTTGTAATCGTCCTTATTGATGATATATTGGTGTATTCCAAAAATCTAGAAGAGCATGCACGGCACTTAAGAATAGTTCTTGTAACACCCCTATTGGCATAGCCTGGTACATTTTACTATTTCGGTGATCGGTGTCGGTCCGGACAAGTAAGAGAAGTAGAACCATGTCTAAGACACCTAGATATGCCTTAAACACAAATAATTAGTAATTGTTAAATAGTTAAGTATAAAGAAGAAAAATAAAGCATAAAAAGTTAAATGAGCTAGGAGTCACAGCGATGGGTGACCTTCTCGGGAATGATTGCGAGATCAGTCTAAACTCAAATTTTGAACAGTAAAATGTGACGCCGCGGTCCTTAGAACTATTGCGAACACAGTGGAAAAGAGAAAATCACGAAAAAGAATTTTTAAGTAGGTCAAATAATTAGGTCAGGGATCCGAAGAAATATTGAATTATTTGTAAACCGGATTGAACCAGTGATGGGCAATTTAGTCAATTCACCCCTAGAGTTGACTCCTGACCTAATTGTCCAATAAAATCGGAGAAAAGAAAATTTTGAAATTGTGAATTAAATTAAAGAACTAATGAAAAAATAAATAAAAAAAGGGGAAAAAGTGTTATTACATCACTTAGATGATATCATGGATGATGTCAAAATTAATTTATTTTTGCCTACAAATTTGGACTAAGTCAAATAGCTAATTTAAAGACATAAATGAAAAAAAAAATCACTTTTTCTTCTACCCACCCATCTCTCTCTTTCATTTCTCTTCCAAAACTCCATTGAAGCCCACTTTGAGCTTGAGAAAGCCTACATCCAAGCACCTAAATCCATAAATCCCTCCATTAAATCTTGTCTTTGGATCTTGCTAAGCAATTTAGGAGCAAAAAGAAAAAAGGAATTGAAGATTTGAGAAGAGGAAGTTTTGTCTAAACAAGGTTAGTGAAGTTATTCCAAATTTCTCTTTAGATTTATGCTCATGTGCATGAGTTAAACTCAGAAATTGTGTAAAATAAAACAAAAACAATTGTAGAGGGACCAAACATGAAATTCATCCATCTAGGGTTAGGGTTTGAAATGAATGAGTTTGAAGTGTTTGAATGGTTATTTGAGGTGCATTAGGTGTAGAGATCATGAATGTGCACTTTGAATGCATAAACCTAAACTTTATGCGTAGTTAGGGTTTGAGAATTTTGAAGAAATTGGAAAAAAATTTGAGAATTAGCCAAATGATGTAGTTAACCTTATTTGAGTTGAGTAATGGTCAATTGTGACCATTTGTAGTGTGTATGAATTGTTGGAACCAAGTTCCAATTCGGATTGGTGAAGGTCAATCTGCAAGCAGCTTGACCTAGGTCCCTTTCAGGGATCAAAACTGAAAATTTACCAACCCAATTGGTATGAGGCTAATTAGGAATGAAACTAGACACAAAATGGCACATTTTTCATTTAGGAATCATGCTCAAAAAGTGACCATAACTTAGTGAACAATTAGGCCAAATCCGGAATTGGGCACACTGACTTGTACAAAAATGACCAAATGAACTGTAGTTACGTAAATGACCATAACTTGGTCTAGGAAGGTCTAAATGACCTGAATTTTACACTGATAGAAAGCTGAGACATAGCCTATAACTTTCATGAAGAAAATAAACCCAAATTTTGACTATAACCTATTTGAAAAACCACCTACAGTTAACCCACAAAAATTGCCAAAATCCAGAATTTGCCCAGAATTCTGGGTAACACCAAATTCGGCCAGCCAAGTTCAAATGGCCATAACTAGGGCTACAAAACTCCAAATGGAGTGCTTTAAAAAGGGGAATAAAGTTAAGACAATAAGGAACAACTTCTATGAAGAAAACTTAGCCAAATTACCACAACAACTTCATCAATGGAACAGTGCAAGACAGGGCACCAAATCTGAAATTTTAGAATTTCACCTAAGAAACTTAAAGTTTGAGGAAAATAACTAAAACCAACAAGTTAGGTAACCAAAATGTGGTATGTGGGTGAAATTAGAATTTCCATATCTATTAAGCATTAGAAAGTCAACAAATTGACTTGAATAGTGTCGTAAATAGTAACTCCGAAATGAAAATTTCCAAGAATGTTAGTTTAAGCATATTGGGGCTAGAATTAAGTATATATGAATTAATTATTGGATTTATTGTGAGATAAGATACTAAAAAACTATAAATTGTGTGTTTCAGCTTAAAAAGACCTGGAAAAGGATAAGGCAAACTGAGTCAAGGCCAAGAGGCAACTCACATCAGGTTTGTGCACAATAAACTTAAATTCTTTGTTTCTACTTGACAATTTTTGAAATAAATGTTATGAATAATTTTGATTGTTATGGCTTTGAAAATCTTATTTGAAAAATAGTGTTTTGCCTACTTTGTAAATGAAAAGTTTGGAATGAAATATGATTTGAGTTTTGCGTGAAATATTTGAATAACTTGATTTAAATTGTTTTTGATTCACACTTGGCATGGCAATATCACTATGTTCCTCCTCTATTTATGGGGTGAGTTTGACTATATTCCTCCCTCTCTGGCTTGTCAGTCTGAGGTGAGTTTGGATGAGTACTCATTAGCTAGCTAGCCACCTCCCTCATTGATTTCGATTAGTGGGGTGAGTTTACCTTGTCGTGGTGTATAACACGGCATGTTTGAAAATTTTGTGTCATGGCCTAAGTTATGTTATTGATTGGCAACACTATGATTATTAAATTGTTTGATCAAATTTGTGTTATATTAAGTTTTGAAAATTGTGAAATATTTAAATTGTGATTTGTTATCAATGTGATTTAAAAAAATTTGTGAAATGTGATTGTGAAATATTTGAACTGTAAATTAATGACAAATATTTTATATTTTGTATTTTATATTTATTGTGCACCACTGAGTATTTTTATATTCAGCGATAGCTTTCTTTGCTATCACAGATAGAGACAAGGAAAAAGCAGTAGAGTGAGCTACTGATTGTTGGGACTACACGGAGGCTTTTGTACGGGTATTTAGTTATACCCTTGAAGTTTATTTTAATATAAATAGTTTAGTGTCATATGTGTTAATGTAAAATTAAGCAGTTGTACATTAAAGTTGTAATAATATTATTTTTTATTTTTTTTTTGTAAATTAAGATTTGTGTATGTAAATTTAATTTAATGCAATGTTTATGAGTTTATCAAATTATTTTGTACAATTTTTGAGTTGTGAATTTTGAATGGAAATTTGGTTGAATTGTATTGATTTGAGGAGATATTGACGGTTGGGGGTGAGAAATGAAATGAATTATTTAGAAGTGTTTTTCACAGGTTTTGAAGAACTATTTTTTCCAAATATAAACGGCACTCTGCCGAAAATTTTCTAAAATTTACGTAAAATAAAAATGTACAAAAATTTTAACTATTTTTTAAACTTTAAGTAAATATTTTTAATACCTGCTGTAAAAGCTCACCATTTTCAAAAAGTAAGAAAATTGTTTTAAAATCCCTTGTAGCATATTTAATGGGTTACCAGTAGGTGAAGTACGGTAATTCATTAGATGTACTACGGGATCATGTTACATCTTACTGAGGGGTAGGGTGTAACATGTGTAGTGGTATCAGAGCAATGGTTTTAAAATAAATTTTGAACTGTGAATTTGAAACATTTTGTCGGTAAATACAACTGCTCAAATGTTTGATACATATGACATATTTACATCATGAATATGCACTAACGGAGGTCAACCTCCTTGTGTTTGTTATCAGAGAGTAGAAAATTTCTAAAAGCAGAATGGAAGAAGGAGATTATTCCGTAGAACAATTTGTCGAGGCTGAGGCCCAAGGAGAAGCCCCAGCACTCCAGAATGTGAGTGGGTCAACCACTCCAGCTCCTCCTCAAGCACCGCAGTTTCTTACTCAGTTTGCACAGTAGATGGCTACATTCTTTCAACAAATGGCGAGAAACTTGCCAACACAAGCTCAGACACAAGCCCCTACAGCACAACCATAGCCCCCAGCAAGACAATATGAGAAGTTAATGAAATTTGGGGCTACAGAATTCAAAGGAACAGTGGATCTACTGGAAGCAGAACAGTGGTTAAAGAGGATGGAACGGATTTTCAGAAAACTACAGTGTGCTGAAGAGTTGAAGTTCGAATATTCAGTATCACTTCTCCAAGGGGATGCATATGAATGGTGGAAGACCATCCCCCACAGCCTGATAGAGCCACCAGTCCTCACATGGGCAGACTTTTTGGGAGAATTTGGCAAAAGTGGGTCCCCGATACTTATGCAGACATGAAGCTGCAAGATTTTTTATGTTTGAAGCAAGGGGACAGATCTATAGCAAAGTATGAGCGGGATTTCTCTCGACCAAGCCACTATGCCGGAAGCTTGGTCAACACCCCTAGAGACAGGTGTAAGAGGTTTGAGGTTGGGTTAAGGCCTAGCTTGAGAATGCAAGTGGTGGGGTTCCGACACTAAAATTTTTTTGAATTGATTTCACAAGCCCTGGAACTAGAAAGGATAGAATCAGAAGGGGCAGTGAAAAAGAGTACAGAAGAGAAAGAGAAAACAGAAAAAGCTATTGGCCAAACTACAGAAAGTAGTTCGGGAAAGAAAAAATATTTTGGAGGATCTAGCTCACACGAATCAGGTAGAGGTAGATCTTCTGGACAAAAATCACCCCGATGCGATCAGCAAACTCAGCAAACACACAGAAATACACTGTCGAATCTACTTTGTGAGACTTATGGTAAACCACATAGTGAAGTATGTTATAGAGCTATAAGAGCATGTTTTAATTATGGAGGGACTGGTCATTTTGTTAAGGATTGCATAAGTCCATGCCGTTATGGATCATTTAGCATGTCAGAAGGATCAGCCCAAGTTTCTACCCCAAAGAGTTCACCAACAATTGGTAGAGGCAGAGGCAGAGACAGAGGTAGGGGTAGTACACTTGGAAGTCAGAGTACTGTGAATCAGCAAGGACAAGGTGATGCTCCAGTTAGAGTATACACTATGCGACAAAGGGATGAGATGAGACTTTTGACATTATTACTGGTATTTTCTCAATTCTTAACTAAGATATGTATATGTATAGAAATCAATTTTGATGTGTTAGTGATTAGTCTTTTAGGATAAGAATTACGATAATAAGCGTGATTGGAATTAATTTTGGAAATGTTTCTAGTGAGAGACATCTCCTAGACTACGATAAATTATAAAGTTAATTAGTAAGTCTAATTAGGTAAGGCAAGAGGACCTAAAAGTAAGTTATAGTAATATAGCTACCTTATATATGGGTAAGGGTATTACTGCTGATAGATGTCAGTGGGTACCATAATCAAAATAAGTTTAAGATATTAGTGGATTTGAAAGAAATAAGACATAGGGAAGTTTAACCTATTGGGATGTATCATAGTAACTATGCAATATTCTTGATATTTGTGCTGTAAGCTGCAGATTACAGTACTGACTTGGGATTTATTGTGTAGAGCTACGTACTACCCAATAGTACACAAGAATAAGAATAGTTGCAAATGGCATCTATTTTGGTATAGTTATGATAAGATAAAGTTTTCTTATTGGAAAGGAGTTTGAAAATCCTAACCCGGGATTTAAAACTCTAAAGTTAGAATATCGAAAGGTTATAGTTCAGTACAAAAGGAAGTAATGACTACACATTAGTGCAAAATAAGCTATAGAATATCGATAGATAAAAGAGTTGTGGAAGTAAAAATTAGAATAGTTAGTGCAAATATAATAAAGAAACATTATAAATATTACTTAAAGTGTTGACTAGAATGGTCAGAGGACCAAATCAAAGTAATATTAAAGTATAGCAGATTTATTAGGAATGATAAGAGGTGCTAAATCATGACTCAACAGTCGAATTAAGGAAGAAGATAAGATTGAGGAATAAAATAATTAAAGTTAAGTTGTGGAATGAAAAAAAAAAAAGATTACAAAGGAAAATAATTGCTAAAGAAACAGTAAGAAAAGATTATGATTGTACAAACAAATTAAATGTTACATGAGATTATTAAAGTCTTACACAGACTCAAAGGAATGAAGATTATAAGATTATGTAAAAAGGAGAAAGACTAAGTTCTCATTACCTAGGATCACACGAGGTCCTAGAAAGAGTGGATCCGTTAGCACACAAATTTGCTTACCTCTAGAATTGAAATGAATTCAAAATTAACTTATGACAGAAGCTCCTAAGGAACTTGGCACACGAGGTGAGCAATCGATATGTAAATATTATTGGTTAAAGTGCTACGGACCATCATTCCGATGATGAGGCTCCATGAAAATGTGAGAAAAACATGAGAAAATAACACATATAACTAATTAAGGACAGATAGTGGGCAAAATTTCGAGGACGAAATTTCTTTTAAGGGGGGGAGAATTGTAATACCCCTAATGGCATAGCCTGGTACATTTTACTATTTCGGTGACCGGTGTCAATCCGGACAAGTAAGAGAAGTAAAACCATGTCTAAGACACCTAGATAAGCCTTGAACACAAATAATTAGTAATTGCTAAATAGTTAAGTATAAAGAAGAAAAATAAAGTATAAAAAGTTAAATGAGCTGGGAGTCACAGCAATGGGTGACCTTCTCGAGAATGACTGCGAGATCAGTATAAACTCAAATTTTGAACCATAAAATGTAACGTCGCGGTCCTTAGGACTATTGCGAACACAGTGGAAAAGAGAAAATCATGAAAAAGAATTTTTAAGTAGGTCAAATAATTAGGTCAGAGATCTGGAAGAAATATTAAATTATTTGCAAACTGGATTGAACCAGCGAGGGGCAATTTGGTCAATTCACCCCTAGAGCTGACTCCTGACCTAATTGTCCAATAAAATTGGAAAAAAGAAAATTTCAAAATCTAGAATTAAATTAAAGAACTAATGGAAAAATAAATAAAAAAAAAGAGGAAAAAGTGTTATTACATCACTTAGATGACATCATGGATGATGTCAAAATTAATTTATTTTTGCCTACAAATTTGGACTAAGTCAAATAGCTAATTTAAAGACATAAATAAAAAAAAAATTCACTTCTTCTTCTACCCATTTCAGCCATCCATCTCTCTCTTACATTTCTCTTCCAAAACTCCATTAAAGCCTACTTTGAGCTTGAGAAAGCCTACATCCAAGCACCTAAATCCATAAATCTCTCCATTAAATCTTGTCTTTGGATCTTGCTAAGCAATTTAGGAGCAAAAAGAAGAAAGGAATTGAAGATTTGAGAAGAGGAAGTTTTGTCTAAACAAGGTTAGTGAAGTTATTCCAAATTTCTCTTTAGATTTATGCTCATGTGCATGAATTAAACTTAGAAATTGTGTAAAATCAAACAAAAACAACTGTTGAGGGACCAAACATGAAATTCATACTGTGACACCCCTTACCCGACTATAGTGTAGCCGAGCAAGTTATGCCACTCAGTGTGCCGAGCACTCTATTTTTATCTTAATTAATTTTTTTATCATAATTTTGAATATAACTTGTGAAATATAATTCATTTTAAGCCATTTATCGAAATTATTATTTCTTTGAGGTTCCGAAAATTTTAAAGAAAATCCGGCGGAGTACCGGCTAAAAATGAAGAAAACAGTTCTTCGGAACCTGTGAAAAACACTTCCAATATTCATATATTCGTATTCAATTACTCTCAAACTCCAATAATCATCATCTCAACATTTGTCAACCATTCATTTCTCAATTTCAATTTTCAATCGTTCATCTCATTTAATAGTCATGTAACAATCACAGATCAATATTCACTTTTCCATTTACAAACACAAATTTGCATTATTTACATGAAAATCAAAATACATTACATAAGTTTCATTACATATGAGAAAATCAAAATTTATTACAGAATGCCAAAATGACACCTAGTGTCCTACCAATGCAACTGAAGTTGAGGTGACACGGACACTATGCGTAATCGTGAACCGCCTTACCGAATGCGTGGTTGTAACACCCTCCGTGTAGCAATTCCATACGATCTCTTTCGGTGACTGGTGTCGGTTGAGACAGCTAGAACGTCCGGAAAAATATTTAAACTAAAGTCAGGGACCATAATTAACTCAAATATTAATGAGAAAAATTTAGTAAAAATTTTAGAAATAAAATACAACCAAGCAAAACGAGCCGGTGCCCAAGCGATGGGTAACCGGAGGGAAGTTGCGGTTCTCGCAACGAGGAGCCCTAGACCCGGGGGAAAAATTATAAAATAATTTTTGGGACTCCAGAGAAGGGTCATTGAGGTTCCTATGGCATTAGAATGCCAAGAAAATATTTAGAAAAATTTTTCAATCGGTACAGCCAATTTTGACCCGTTAAGCCAAACGGAGGGCATTTTGGTCATTTCGCCTTCAGAGGTGATTTTTGGCCGACTTGTCCAGTTGAGTAAATAATTAATATGACATAAAATGTGAATAAATATTGTTGAAAACTGAATTGAAAATGATTAGAAAAGAAAAGGAAAGAAAAATCCATAAAAAGCAATTTATGACATCTTTATGATGTCACTTACAAGTCTCCACCAATTGCATTCAAATAAGCATTATTAAAACACTTAAAAGAGTCAAAATGGACCAAAATAAATCTGCTCTTCTTCTTCTTCTTCAGCCAAAACGTGAACTCCCCTCTCCCTCCATTGAAGCTCTTGTTTCAAGCTTGATTTCCTTCACTTCCCACCATAAAATCTCTTCTTCTTTTCATTAAAATTTGTCCACTCATCTTGGGAGAGCTATTGGCAGCCTAGAAAGTGTAGGAAAGTGAAGTTTAGAGGTGGGAAAAATCAGCCCTAATCAAGGTTAGCGCATTAGACACTTAAAACTTCTTATTTTCATGAATTGTAACTTGTATTGAGTGAGAATTTCAACTAAAATGAACAAGAATTATGTGTATACATACTATGAATTTTTGGCAGCCAAGGAAAGGAAGAAAAGTGGAGTTGAAGCTTAGAAAATTCTGCCATTAAAGAGGTTATTGCTTAATTATGCATGTATATCTCTTGTTCCATGTTAAGGACTTAAAAATGAGTATGAAATTGTGGAGTAAATGAATGAAACTTATGGGTATGTATGCTATGGATTTTGGCTGCCCTAAGGAAGGAACAAAGGTGGAGTGTTTTTGATGGTTTTAATAGACTTAGAATGAATTAAAGATTATGCTTAAGGTGTATATACACATATATAGTGAATGGAAGTGCTTAATTAGGTGTATGTGTGAATCATAAGGGAAAACTAGGGTTTTGAGAAGTGAAAAATTGAATTGGCTTAGGAAATTTTTAGAGCACATTTTAATGGTCAATTAGTGACCATTTTAGGTATGTTGACCATAATTAGAACTTAAAAATAGACTGGCAAAGTCAAGGTATAAACGCCTATATGACAGAAAGATAGGGACTGAAAATTCAATCCCTTTGCACTGCCATAACTTGCGCTCAGTTAGTCCAATTGGTGTTTGGCCAATTGGACATGAAACTAGGCTTATAATGGCACATTTTTGCTGAAGAAACCATGCCCAAAAGAACAAAGCAAGAGGACCAAAACTTGGCCCCAATCCGGACACCCTGCACAGCCCTCTGCAGAATTGACCAAATGAACAGTAACTGTTCATTTGGCCATAACTCACTGTAGATTTGGTCAATTGACCTGAAAGTTTTACAGCAACAAGTTAAGACATAGACAAACAACTTTCATGAAGGAACCTACCCCAAATTATGGCCAGAACCTAACCCAAATGGCAATGGCAGCCACTGTTCAAACCTGCAACTCTGCAGATTTTGATTTGAGCAGCCATGTTTGGATGACTATAACTCTCTCTAGAAAACTCGGATTTAGGCGATTCTTGAACCGATGGAAACCTAAGGCATAGTAGAACATTTCATATGAAGAAAGTTAGACCAAATTATGAACTTAACTTGGTCAAATTACTGACCAAAGTTGGACCAAAAATCACAAAGACCCAATATAGCGGCATGAATAGTGCACGTGAACAAGAAACTTATTTTGGCCATAACTTGAGCTACAAAACTCCAAATGGAGTGATTCAAAAAATAAATTCAACTAGACAGAATAAGGAACAACTTTCATGTTTACCATTTCCTCAAATTCCCACTGTAAAAATAACAAATGGAACAGAAAGATGAAGCATGAAAATCGAAAATTTTGCTCAATTAGCATTAAGCTTAAAAATGGTATTGGCAACCAATACCAACAAATTTGAAATACAAAATGTGGTATGTTTGAGGTGTTAAGATCAATACACCTATTGTCTATCCAAAAGTCAACATTTTGTTGACCAATGGTGAATAGTGACACAAAACCAAAAATTGGCAATTTTGCCAAAATGACCTAAGCTTTGAGAAAGTGACCAAAACCAACAAGTTTGAAATATAAAATGTGGTATGTTTGGGGTGTTAAAACCAATACACCTATTTTCTATGCAAAAGTCAACTTTTAGTTGACTAATGAAATGAATAGTAACATTCAAACTTGAAATTCAAAAAAAATTGTGAAACTTAAAATGCAAAATGCCTAGTAGGCCTAATGTGATTGGTTTGGATAGTTTGGCATGCCCATAGGGTATTGTGATAGCAGTACTTCGAAAGGAAAGGCTTTATGCCGTATTCATGGCTTTATTACTGTATTCATGGCTTTTATTCCCGTATTCATGGCTTTTATGCCAATTATGTGATATCATGGCTTTTTAGCCATCGATCGCATACACGGTTGGCGTTCGCGTCCCATGGTATGACGGCGAGGCATGGTGTCGGTGCCAACGACACATTATCCATCGATCTTCCAAAGATAGGTTACTTGGGCATGGAAAAGTATAAGCGTCAGAATTGAACTGATTGTTAAAGACAATACGAAAATTAAATATCAGGAATGATTATGATAGAATACAAAGAAACTCAAGATCTTGAAGAAAATAATTAACAAAATACATGAAGAAGTTAATATCATAAAACGTAAATAGCCCTCGACTAAACACTAAGTTGGTAATTATTCAGTTCTTATGAACACAATGGCTAATAAATAATGATTTTTATATTGCAAATTATTACTTTAAATTTAATTATTTGCACCACTAAGCTTTATGTTTAGCGCGTCGCTTTTGCAACGCGTAGTGCGAAGATTGACAGAGCGCCCGATGAACCACAGTTCGGTAAGGCGGTTCACGATTACGCATAGTGTATGCATGTCACCTCACCGTCTGATGCATTGGTAGGACACTATGTGTCATTTTGGTATATTGTAATTAATTTTATTTTCCTTTGTATAAATGAAACTTATGTAATGTATTTTGATTTTCATGTAAATAATGAAAATTTGTGTTTGTGAATGGAAAGGTAAATATTGATCTGTGACTGTTTAATGACTATCAAATGAAATGGATGATTGAGAACTGAAATTGAGAAATGTTGTTGAGATGAATGATTGAGAAATGAATGGTTGAAAAATATTGAGATTTTGATATTGGAGTTTGAGAATGCATGAATATGATTATTAGAAGTGTTTTTCACAGGTTCCGAAGAACGGTTTTCTCCATTTTTAGCCTGTATTCTGCCGGATTTTCTTTAAAATTTTCGGAACCTCAAATAAATAGTAATTTCGATAAATGGCTTAAAATGAATTATATTTCACAAGTTATATTCAAAACTATGATAAAAATGAATTAAGATAAAATAGAGTGCTCCGGCACACTGAGTGGCATAACTTGCTCGGCTATACTGTAGTCGGGTAAGGGGTGTCACAGTGGTCTACTGGGCCCTCTGTCCAAATCTTCAGTACCTACGCGTTGCAAAAGCGACGCGCTAAGCATAAAGCTTAGTGGTGCCAATAATACAAGAAAATATAATATGCAAATAAAAATAATAATTTCCTTGCTATTGTGTTCATAAGAAATGAATAATTACTAACTTATTGTTTAGTCGAGGGCTAATCATGTTTTATGATATTAACTTCTTCATGCATTTCGTTAATTATTTTCTTCATGATCTTGAGCTTCTTTGTATTTTTGTAATTATTCCTGATACTTAATTTTCGTATTTTCTTTAATAATCAGTTCAATCACAGTTATACTTTTCCATGCCCAAGTAACCTATACTGGACGACTGGACTGGATAACGGGTCGTTGGCACTAGACACCACGGTGCCTCGGGCCGTCATACCATGGGACGCAGAACGTCAACCACGTATGCAATCAGTATGGCTAAAAGCCATGAATACGGGCATAAAAGCCATGAATACTGACATAAAAGCCATGAATACGGGCATAAAGCCATGAATACAGGCATAAAGCCTTTCCTTTCGCAGTACTGCTAAAACAATACCCTATTGGCATGCCAAACTATCCAAACCAATCACATTAGGCCTACTAGGGCATTTTGCATATTTAAGTTTCATAATTTTTGGATTTCAAGTTTTCATGTCACTATTCATTTCATTAGTCAACTAAAATGTTGACTTTTGCATAAACAATAGGTACATTGGTTTTAATACTCCCAACATACCACATTTTGTATTCAAAACTTGTTAGTTTTGGTCACTTTCTCAAAGTTTAGGTCATTTTGGCAAAATTGCCAATTTTTTGGTTTTGGTGTCACTATTCACCTCATTGGTCAACAAAAATGTTGACTTTTAGAATAAAAATGTGTACATTGACTTTGGCACTCCCAACATACCACATTTGGTGTTTAAAACTTGTTGGCATTAAGTGTTAATACCATTTCCAAGCATTAAACCAAAAGAGCAGATTTTTCAGTTTTGGTGAGTCAACTTCACTGTTCCATTGGACACTGTTACTATTGAAATTTGAAGAAATGTAAAACATGAAAGTTGTTCCTTATTTTGTCTAGTTGAATTTCCTTTTTTGAATCACTCCATTTGGAGTTTTGTAGCTCCAGATATGGCTCAAAAACCCAAGCTGTCCGGATATGCATTCTGCAGAAATTTACCATATCTACAGTGCATGAACAGTAACTTGAGTCACTTGGTTGAATGGGTTCTGGCCATAATTTGGGGTATGTTCCTTCATGAAAGTTGTTTGTCTATGTCTTAACTTGTTGCTGTAAAAATTTCAGGTCAATTGACCAAATCTACAGTGAGTTATGGCCAAATGAACAGTTCATTTGGTCAATTCTGCAGAGGCAATTTCAGGGTATCCGGATTGGGGCCAAGTTTTCGTCCTCTTGCTTTGGTCTTTTGGGCATGGTTTCTTCAGCAAAATGTGCCATTATAAGCCTAGTTTCATGTCCAATTGGCCAAACACCAATTGGACAAGCACAGCCCAAGTTATGGCAGTGCAAAGGGACTGAATTTTCAGTCCCTATGCTGCTGTCCTAGGGCAGTTTATACCTTGACTTTGCCCTACCATTTTTCAGTCTAAATTGTGTTCAACATACCTAAAATAGTCACTAATTGACCATTAACAAGTTCTCTAACAATTCCCTAAGCCAAATCACATTTTCATCTTTCAAAACCGTAGCTTCACAACATAATTTCTACAAGGTGCCTTAGTTAGCATGCCAATTCATCACCTATGTGTATATATATATATATATATATATATATATATATCCTCAACATCCTTTTAGTCCACTTTAAGACCAACAAAACACTTATTCCTATACCTTCAATAGGGCTGCCGAATTCTATATTGGACATGCACATGAGTTTGGTTTATTTCATTCACAAATACTTGTTGGTTTCAAGTCCTTAACATAGAAATTAAAAGTTTTAAGTGTACATATGCACTAACCTTGATTGGGCAGAATTTCCAAAGCCCTAAACCTCACTTTTCTTCCTTTCCTTGGCTGCCAAAAGCTTTGTCTAGGTGTGGGATTAATTTTTGATGAAGGGACTTATGGGTTTTAGGGTGAGGAAGCATGGAATTTAAAGCTTGAAATAGCTTTCATGGAGGTGGCTATGGTGTAAACCCTCTCAACCCTCTCTCTACATTTTTGGCTGCTGGTTTTTGGTCCATTTGGTCTTCATTTTATGTCTTTTAATGGTTTAGTCAAATGGTAGCTTAATGGTGATTGGTGGTGGCTTTTTAATGACATCACCTTATGTCATTATTAAGCATTTTTCTTCATTTTCTTTTCTTTCCTCCACTACTCATTTCCAATTTCATTTTTAGTAATGGTTCTTCATATTTTATGTCATATTAATTATTTACTTAACTGAACAAGTCGGCCAAAAATCACCTCTGAAGGCGAAATGACCAAAATGCCCTCCGTTTGGCTTAACGGGTCAAAATTGGCTGTACCGATTGAAAAATTTTTCTAGGCATTTTCTTGACATTCTAATGCTATGGGAACCTCAGTAACCCTTCTCTGGAGTCCCAAAAATTATTTTATAATTTTTCCCACGGGTCTAGGGCTCCTCGTTGCGAGAACCGCAACTTCCCTCCGGTTACCCATCGCTTGGGCACCGGCTCATTTTGCTTGGTTGTATTTTATTTCTAAAATTTTTACTAAGTGTTTCTTATTAATATTTGAGTTAATTATGGTTCCTGACTTTAGTTTAAATATTTTTCCGGACGTTCTAGCTGTCCGGACCGACACCGGTCACCGGAACAGTAGGATGTACGGAGTTGCTACCGGGAGGATGTTACACATACAGCTACTGTTAGGGTTTGAAATGAATGAGTTTGAAGTGTTTGAATGGTTATTTGAGATGCATTAGGTGTAGAGATCATGAATGTGCACTTCGAATGCATTAAACTGAACTTTATGTGTAGTTAGGGTTTGAGCATTTTGAAGAAATTGGAAAAAAATTTAAGAATTGGCCAAATGATGTAGTTAACCTTATTTGAGTAGAGAATGGTCAATTGTGACCATTTGTGGTGTGTATGAATTGTTGGAACCAAGTACCAATTCGGATTGGTGAAGGTAAATCTGCAGGCAGCTTGACCTAGGTCCTCTTCAGGGACCAAAACTAAAAATTTACCAACCCAATTGGTGTGAAGCCAATTGAAATGAAACTAGACACAAAATGACAAATTTTTCATTTAGGAATCATGCCCAGAAAGTAACCATAACTTAGTGAACAATTAGGCCAAATTTGGAATTGGGCACACTGACCTGTACAAAAATGATCAAATGAACAGTAGTTACGTAAATGACCATAACTTGGTCTAGGAAGGTCCAAATGACCTGAATTTTATACCGATAGAAAGCTGAGACATAGCCCTACAACTTTCATGAAGAAAATAAACCCAAATTTTGACCATAACCTATTTGAAAAACCACCTGCAATCAACCCACAAAAATTGCCAAAATCCAGAATTTTCCCAGAATTTTGGGTAACACCAAATCCGGCCAGCCATATTCAAATGGCCATAACTAGGGCTACAAAACTCCAAATGGAGTGATTCAAAAAGAGGAATAAAGTTAAGACAATAAGGAACAACTTCTATGAAGAAAACTTGGCCAAATTACTACAGCAACTTGATCAATGGAACAGTGCAAGACAAGGCACCAAATCTGAAATTTTGGAATTTCACCTAAAAAACTTAAAGTTTGAGGAAAACAACCAAAACCAACAAGTTAAGTAACCAAAATGTGGTATGTGGGTGAAATTAGAATTTCCATATCTATTAAGCATTAGAAAGTCAACAAATTAACTTGAATAGTGTCGTGAATAGTAACTCCGAAATGAAAATTTCCAAGAATGTTAGTTTAAGCATATTGAGGGTAGAATTAAGTACATATGAATTAATTATTAGATTTATTATGAGATAAGATACCGAAACACTATAAATTGCGTGTTTCAGCTGAAAAAGACCTGGAAAAGGATAGGACAAACTGAGTCAAGGCTTAGAGGCGACTCACATCAGGTTTGTGCACAACAAACTTAAAATTCTTTGTTTCTACTTGACAATTCTTGAAATAAATGTTGTGAATAATTTTGATTGTTATGACTTTAAAAATCTTATTTGAAAAATAGTGTGTTGCCTACTTTGTAAATGAAAAGTTTGGAATGAAATGTGATTTGTGTTTTGCGTGAAATGTTTGAATAACTTGATTTAGATTGTTTTTTATTCACACTTGGCATGGCAATATCACTATGTTCCTCCTTCTCTGGCTTGCCAGTCTGAGGTGAGTTTGGATGAGTACTCATTAGCTAGCTAGCCACCTCCCTCATTGATTTCGATTGATTTCGATTAGTGGAGTGAGTTTGCCTTGTCGTGGTGTACAACACGGCATGTTTGGAAATTTTGTGTCATGGCCTAAGTTATGTTATTGATTGGCAACACTATGATTATTAAATTGTTTGATCAAATTTGTGTTATATTAAGTTTTAAAAATTGTGAAATATTTAAATTGTGATTTGTTATAAATGTGATTTAAAAAAATTTGTGAAATGTGATTGTGAAATATTTGAACTGTAAATTAATGACAAATATTTTATATTTTGCATTTTATATTTAGTGTGTACCACTGAGTATTTTTATATGCAGCGATAACTTTCTTTGCTGTCGCAGACAGAGACAAGGAAAAAGCAGTAGAGTGAGCTACTGATTGTTGGGACTACACGGAGGCTGTTGTACAGGTATTTAGTTATGCCCTTGAAGTTTATTTTGATGTAAATAGTTTAGTGTCATATGTGTTAATATAAAATTGAGCAGTTGTACATTAAAGTTGTAATAATATTATTTTTTATTTTTCTTTTGTAAATTAAGATTTGTGTATGTAAATTTAATTTAATGCAATGTTTATGAGTTTATCAAATTATTTTGTACAATTTTTAAGTTGTGAAATTTGAGTTGAAATTTGGTTGAATTGTATTAATTTGAGGATATATTGGCAGTTAGGGTTGAGAAATGAAATTAATTATTTTGAAGTGTTTTTCACAGGTTTTGAAGAACTGTTTTTCCCAAATATAGACGGCACTCTACTGAAAATTTTTCAAAATTTAAGTAAAATAAAAATGTACAAAAATTTTAACTAATCTTTAAACTTTAAGTAAATGTTTTTAATATCTGCTGTAAAAGCTTACCATTTTCAAAAAGTAAGAAAACTGTTTTAAAATCCCTTGTAGTATATTTAATGGGTTACTAGTAGGTGAAGTACGGTAATTAATTAGATGTACTACGGGATCATGTTACATCTTACTGAGGGGTAGGGTGTGACAATTCTCTAGACGTTGATGGAGCATCGGCTATATGCCCAGTCTCTAAGTGTGAGTTTTGGCTAAAGAGTATATCTTTCTTAGGACATATAATGATAGAGAATGGAATTGAAATGGATCCTAAAAAGGTAAAAGTAGTGTTGGATTGGCCAAAGCCAACCATAGTAATGGAGATCAAGAGTTTCCTAGGTATGGGTGGCTATTATAGGAGATTTGTACCTGATTTCTATAAAATAGCTGCTCCAATGGCTAGGTTAACTCAAAAGAATAGAAAGTTTAATTAGAGTGATGAATGTGAGGAGAGCTTTCAAAAGCTTAAGGAGTGTTTGATTTCAGCACCAGTGCTAGCTCTAACTATAGGCAGTGAGGATTTCACTGTCTATTGTGATGCCTCCAGAGTGGATTTGGGATGTGTTCTCATACAGAAGAGAAAAGTAATAGTTTATGCTTCAAGACAATTGAAGAAGAATGAAGCTAATTATCCCACTCATGACTTAGAAATAGTGGCCGTAGTTTTTACCTTAAAGATGTGGAGACATTATCTTTATGGAGCAAAATGAGAGATCTTCACATACCACAAGAGTCTCTAATGCATATTTAAGTAGAAAAGTTGAATATCAGATAAAAAGATGGGTAGAACTGCTCAGTGATTATGACTGTACAATTAATACCATTCAGAAAAAAACAAATGTTATTATAAATGCCCTCAGCTAGAAATCATTGGCAGTTTGGCACATACCTTCATAGAAAGATGGCCCATCTTAAAAGAGTTACACCAATTGATTGGAGAATGGTTGCAACTAGAGTTATCAGCCAAGGATACCTAGATAGCTTAGATGAAGGTGATACTAGTGTACCTAAGGAAAATAATAGAGAAATAGCATGAGGACCCTGAGTTGGTGAAAATAGCATAGCAGTGCAAAAAGGGAAGAACAGTGAGTTTCATTTCGGTGGAAAAGGAATGTTAAGATACGGTAACAGATTATGTGTACCAAATGACAACCAAGTCAAGGGACACATTAAGAAGGAAGCTCATAATGCTAAGTATAGTGTGCACCCTAGAGCCACCAAAATGTATCAAGATTTAAAGGTGTACTGGTAGCCTTCCATGAAAAAGAAGATTGCACAGTTTGTGACTACTTGTGAGGTGTGACAGAGAGTGAAGCTAGAGCATCAAAAGCTAACAAGAATGCTCAACCCACTACCCATTCCAGAGTAGAAATGGGAAAATGTGGCATGGATTTTGTTATGGGATTACTAGTCGCTTCCAACAAATATGACTCGATATGGATTATAGTGGAGAAGTTGACCAAGATGGCTTACTTCATTCCTGTTAGAGCTAACTACTTTGTGAATAAGTTGGTTCAGGTGTACGTGGTAGAGATGATAAAGTTACATAGAGCTCTAGTAGCAATAGTCTCTGATAGAGGACCAAAGTTCACATCAAGGTTTTGGTGCCGTCTTCAAAATGAATTAAGCGCCAGGTTAGACTTCAGCATGGCCTTTCATCCTTAAATAGATGGACAGTCAGAAAGAACCATACAAACTTTGGAGGATATGCTGAGAATGTCTGTACTTAACTTTGGTGGATCATGAAAAAGGTACCTTCCCCTAGTTGAGTTTGCATATGACAACAACTATCACTCTAGTATCAGAATGGCACTATATAAAGCTCTGTATGGGAGGAAATGTAGGTCTCCTATGTGTTGAGAAGAAGTTGGTGAAAGAGCTTTAGTAGAAACAGAGTTGGTAAAAGTTACCAATCAAGCCATGCCCTTAATTAAGGCAAGGTTGAAGATAACAGCCAGTAAATAAAAAAGTTATGCAGCTCTTTGTAAAAGAGAAGTGATTTTTCAGGAAGGAGACATGGTGCTTCTGAAGGTATCTCCAATAAGGGTGTCATCAGATTTGGAAAAAAGAGGTAAGCTAGCTCCAAGATACATTGGACCATATGAAGTGCTGCAAATGGTTAGAAATGTGTCTTATGAGTTAGTTTTGCCACCAAAAATAGAAAGGATACATCTGGTGTTTCATGTTTCTATGTTGAGGAAGTTCATATTAGATCCGAACAAGGTTATAACTGAACCAGACATGGAAATTTCTGAAGATCATTCTTATGTTAAACAATCTATCTAGATTGTAGACACTCAAGTTAAAAAGCTGAGGAACAAAGATGTATCGATGGTTAAGGTATTATGGAACCACCACAACATGGAAGAGTGCACGTGGGAAACCCGTGATTCCATGATACAATAATGTTCTCACCTTTTCTAGGTATGTTATGTATGCTATGTTTGCTTTTATGTGTTTATTTTAACATTAGAGGATGAATGTTCTTAAGAGGGGGAGAATGTAATACCTGCTGTTTCTCAATGTCGAAATATCTGTCCTAGACAGAATATTCTAGTAAAAAGTGAGACTTCACTATCATGGGAGTGGTGGTAAGAGGTGAAAGTATGCTTATGTATGTGGCTTTGAAATGTTCAAAATGTATTTAAGAATGAAAAAAAAAATGTTTTAAGGGTTTTATTCTTTAAAAGTTTTAAAGTGGTTGTTTTGGGCAAAAGAAGTTTCGGCAGCCGAAGTCCTTTTTATGGTTCAAATGCCCATTTGGGCATAATTGATTTCGACAGCCAAAAGTTATTTTCTACCCAAAACACTTAGGGTTTTCTTCTTTCCTCTCTCTCTCTCAACTTTGGGGTATGCAAGGAGCTCTTTGAAGAGATTCCTTTTGAGTTTTTAAATATCTAAAGGTAGATTCTTTCATTTAGAAGTGTAGAAGAGTAGATTCAAGTTATAGAGTTTTGGTTCTCTTGCCTCTAAAGTCTAAGAAAAGAGGCAACCTTCTTTTCTTCTTGATCTAATAGATAGATCTAAAAGAGTTAATGAGGAATTAAGTTCCTAAAGCTTTAATTTCATGAAAAGTTGTTTCAAGTTAAGTTTTTAGAAGTTTATGCTATGTTTGGTTTGAAGAAAAATTAGGATTTGACTTTCGATGAATGTATGTGGGTATTAAGCATGTTTTTTAGTTGTTCCAGGCTCTAGAGATGTGTATATTTGATAGGGTTATGTTTTGGAATTTGAAATGAGTTTAGGTGTTAATAGGAGTTTTTTGATTTGGGAATTCTGGAAATTCCCAAATTCGGCAGTCGAAAGCCAGAGGTTCTATAGCCAAAGCTTGTATTTTCTCAGAAAATCTGAAAATTTTCTAGGTTTAGTAGCTGAAGTCCCGAACTTTGACAGCTACAGTGGCTATTGTCCAAAATGGGCACCTCACGTTCTAAGGCTCCAGCAACCGAAACCCAAGGCTTCGGCAGTCGAGCTTGGTTCTACCCACTTATTTTCTCCTTTGTTTTCAAGGTTCCAAAACCTAATTTCATGGTTCCTAAGGGCCTAGAATAGGATGTTTATGTTATATATAGAGTTTTAAAGCCTTGTATAACACCCTAGGGTCCGATTTTATAGGATCGGGCTTAAAGGACTCAAAAGAGTAAGGATCCAAGGATAGCTCCCATTCGAGTAAGGAGGTTAATAGGCTACAAGAAGTGAGTAACTCTAACTTTAATAAAATGAAAACTATTTACAAATTATTAATGGGCATCCTCATACATCATGTCAAATTTATTTAGGATGTATATATCTAGAACACGAAGATGTTGCATACTTGCATACATTATTATTAGTGCTTTGATGGATATTGGATGACCCATTATGTGACATCCTCACTTTAGGTAATACGTACGTTCTACTATTCCGGTAACCAATGTTTGTCTGGACAGTCAGAATGTCTGAAACTACATTTAAACTAGAGTAAGGAGTCATAAGTAACCTAAATAATGACAAGAAAAATTAAGGAAAAATTTAAGAAATGGAATGCAAAGAGGTTAAATGAGCCGAAGCTACGACGATGGCTAACCCTAACGGAAAACGACTGTGAAGACAGTTGCTGACCCTAGACCCATAGGAAACCCTATGAAATAATTTTTGGAACTCAAGTGAAGGATTATCGAGGTTTAGACGACAATAGATTGCTAAGAAAATATAAGAAAAATTATGTAAATCAGTACAGATAATTTTAGTTCAGTAAGCAAAACGAATGGCATTTTGCTCATTTCACCTTTAGAGATAATTTTTGACCAACTTCTCCATTTAAGTAAGTGAGGATTATGTCATAAAATATGAATAAATATTACTAAAAATTTAATTAAAAATGATAAAAGAAAGAAAAAAAAAAGCAAATTAAAAATTAAAACTAAATTATTACATAAGCATGATGAAAGAATGATGCAATTAAAAATTTTCTAGCCAATCACAATTAGAAAAACACAAGTATAAAAAGGGAAAAAGGAAAGAAAAAAATGAAAAATTCCATCATCTTCTCCCACCTTCTCCTTGGCCAAAACCCATATGTGAGCTCTCCACCATTGTTGTTCATGATAGCTTGAAATTTCCTTGCAACCAACCATAAAACCCATAGTTAGCTTTATTAAAATTTGTCATCTAACATTGCTAAAGTGTTTGGGAGCAAAAAGAGGAGAAGAAATTGAAGCTATGGTTAGCTTGGACTTGAGCTACTAAAGGTTAGTGCTTATTCTCACATCTCTCTCTCTTTATTCTATGTTAGGGACTTAAATTGAGTTAGAAATTGTAAGAAAATAAAATAAAATACACATGTAAGAACATCATGAATGTTGGCAACCATGGGAGGAGATTGGAATTTGTTGATTTGTTTGAATTAAATTGCTTAGAAGTGGTTTTTGAGGAGTAGATTTGAGTTAGATGTTGATTAGTATGTGTAGGATGTAATTATGGATTGTGAGGGTTAAGGTTTGTGAATAAATTGGGGATTTTTTGCTTTGATGCTTAATTGGAGTGACCATTTGATATGGTTTGACCTTAAATTGGAATTGATTGTGGCATTTAATTGTGATTTGGGTGAGCTACCCTATGTGCTGGAAATTCTGGACCTTGAGTCCAGTGCGTTTGGGCAGCCATAAGTTGAGTTGTATAGCTTCAATTGGTGTAAGGCTAATTGAAGGTAAAACTAGGGACATAATTTCACATTTTTATTGAAGAGACTCTGCCCAGAAAACTAACACAAAGTGACCTAAAAATTGCTTGAATCCGGGTAACCAAAATCTGGACCTAAAAAAATGACCATATGAACAAAGATTGTTCAAATGGTCATAACTTTGTATAGAGAGGTTCAAATGACCTGAATTTTGAACCCATGAAAATCTTAGACACAGTAGAATAACTTTCATGAAGAATAGAAACTCAAATTTGGACCATAACCTATTCAAATTGCTAACCAAAGTTACCTCATTAAAACTGTCAAAACTACAATTGCCCAGAAGTTTTAGACACTGACCAATCCAGCTAGTTATGGTAAAAATACCATAACTTGAGCTACAAAACTCCAAATTGAGTTATTCAAAAAGAGAATTAAAGTAGAGACATTAAGGAACAACTTTGATGAAGAAAGTTTAGCTAAAATCCCACTGTAGATTGGTCCAATGGAATAGTAAACATAGGTAATAAAAACTAAAATTTTGAAATTACATCTAGTAAGCCTTAAATTGCAATTGGCAATTAATGCCAACAAATTTATAACCTAAAATGTGGTATGATCATGTATTTAGAATTTGTATACCTAATATTTATGAAATAGTCAAAAATTTATGTGAATAGTAACCACAATGATATTAAATGCAAATGACCAAAACCTAAATTGCTAATGATACCCAACTTAAATGATTTAATGTATACTTAAATCATGTGAATAGGCAGTTAGGATTTGTATTTTCATCACAAATAGAACTTAGGAGGCAATGCCAACATAACTTGAAATATGTGTTGTAATCACCATAAATGGATTGTTGAATATGTAAATGATGTGAAAATGTCACTTGGGAATTATGTTCCCATTATGAGTAAAAATGAGAATGTTTAAACCTGAAGGACATGCAAAATAGTATGATAAATTATATAAAAGATTGTAAATGTTAAATATATGAGGTGATTAGTAAATTGTGATTCATATGAATGAAATCCATGAAAATATGTATTATGTGAAAATGAAATTTGGCATTATGTTTCCACTAGGAATAGAATTGTAATGCTATAAATTATAAATAGAAATCATAATGAAATAATGAAATATATGAACATCTAAAGGTACTAATGTGCTCATGTATTGCCTAGACATGTGTATCAGATTGGATAGATTTGAAGGAACGGAAGCGTGAAAAACACAAGTTTATACCATTGAATTCAAAAATTTTCACCTAGGGTCACATGCATCATGCAAGATTTATTTTTATCTATTTGATTTCAACAATAAACAACATATTAAAACTCTTTTAATATGTTTTTTGATCTGTATTTGCCATTTAAGATTTTAAAATTAATCAGATTAATTTTAGAACCCTAGATTAAATCAAGAACGATTACACTAATCTCTTGATATACTGCAGCGTGTCTGCGCCTTTGAGATTCGTCTTCAGGACACCAGATGTTGTCCCTCTAGCTTGTCCACACCAAGAACACCTATGGCAGCCCTTGAACAGCTTCTAAAGTTTTTTCTATTAATTAGAAATTCAAGTTCTGCCTTTTAAGATATTAGAGATGTAAACAGGACACTAGAAACAATTTCTAGCGTTCTTAATTCAAGAGATTGATGACTAATATCTTTGAATTGATGAGAGATGAAGAAGAATAGATGAAAACCCTCAAAGTGGCGTGACAAAGGAGAGGAGTGGCTGCTGGTCATTTTTTTCTTTTCATAACCATACTTAAATAGCTAGGTTAACACATTAAACCCTTGCCACATGTCACCCTTTGATTAGCTCTAGGTTTCAGTGACCCAATCACATTGTGCCAAGTGTCAAACCTATATTTAATCTTGATTTTAATCATCTTACATGATTAAAAAACAATTGGCAAGCTTATGTGTAATCCCATGTGTCACCATCTCACGGTGCCACGTGTCACCATCTCACGGTGCCACGTGTCACACTGTGAAATGACCAAAATGCCCCTGTGTCTTAATTTTGAGTTCTTAACCCAAAATAATTATTTTCTTCTTCTAATTAATTTATATCAAATATAAATTAATTAATTAATCTCTATTAATTAATTTCTCATCAATTAAATTCATATTTAAACACTTTAAATATAAATTTAATTTATACTACACATCCAATAATCTAGATTTGGTTTCAAGTCATGCTAGGGACTTTGCAATTTAATTGCAAACCAAACCTATTTAATTAATCAATTAAACTCTTTAATTAATTAATTAAATCATATTTAAATAGGTGATAACTTGTGTATGTGTGTGACTTACTAGGCTCATCACTAATTGGCAATGAGACATGATATCAACTCTTAATATCATCAGAACTCTTTCTTACCATAAATGATTTCTCTAAATCATTTTATGAACCTCATAGACCATGGTTAACACCTAGCATAGCATGCCATGGCCACCCAATTAGTAATAAGGTTTACCTTAAATGAACCTATAATCATATGTTACCATGCACTAGAATCTCTGTTACAAAATCCCAACTCAAGCTGGAGTCATGGTTTATGTCAAACTCCATTTGCTATGAATATTATGTTCTCTTTTAATTCCAGTTCTTGATTAAAAAGATTTTCTCATCAGAAACTCTTTTCTGAATAAATCTATCTGTCTTGGCCAGGAACTTGAAACATCAAGAACAATTAAATGAACATAGGATTTTATCTCTATTTACTTAGAGGAACAGATTCCATCTTGATCAACACCTACCTCCATATATAACTAGTAGGAGCCAACACATGCCCATATACCCATACATAGTACAAGTATGAAAGCAGTATCAAACTCAAACTACCTATATACAAGATAACTGTGCTATCTCAGGTCTAAAGATTATATGCACTGATATGATTTATGACCAAATATTGACAAGAGTAAACTCCATGTGCTTGTCATAAGTGTCACTGGTTCGGCCTACTTATCATTTATAAGTGCCTATCATGTTTGTTATATCGCATGAGACTCACCATTCCATCTTATTTATATCTCATATAAATAACTTGGTAACAAACAAGAATACAATCTTTCTTGATAAGTCATGTCCTTATTATGAAGTATCCTCGATTGTGAACCTATTTATGATACTTTGTACTAGAAATATTGTCACTCATATTCTTAACAACTTTAGAATAATATTTCTAACAAAATATCAATGGACCTTTTCTATTACACATAAATATATTATGTAAACGGAAAAGTGGAAATGCCTTTTATTAATAAAATATGTACAAGATACATACTAAATGATATGCTCTAGGGCATACTACTAACAATCTCCCACTAGCACTAGAGCCATTCATTACAATATCTTAGACCTATCTTCTCAAGATGTCGGTCTAGTTGAGTCTGTGACATAGGCTTAGTGAATGGATCAGCTGGATTTTCAGCTGATGTTATTTTTCTGCATGGCTATATCGCCTTGCCCAACTATATCTCTGATAATGTGGTAGTGCCTTTCTATGTGTTTGGACTTTGGGTGAGACCTTAGTTCCTTAGCCTGTATGACTGCTCCATTATTGTCACAGTGTAGTGGAACTGCTGACCCAATGGAAGGAACTATTGTAAGTTCTGTCACGAACTTCTTTATCCAAGCGACTTCTTTTGCAGATCTCGATGCAAAGAATATACTCGGCTGTGTAGTGGACTCTGCAGTCGTGCTCTGTTTGGAACTCTTCCAACTGACTGCACCTCCATTACAAATGAACACATATCCAGAGGTAGACTTTCTATCATCGATATCTGATTGGAAATTAGAATCAGTATAACCTTCCAATTGCAAGTCTCCACCTCCATAAATCAAGAATAAATCCTTAGTTCTTCTCAAGTACTTAAGCATATTCTTGACAGCTATCCAGTGTTCCAAACCTGGATTGGATTGATACCTGCTAGTCAAACTAACAGCATATGCGATATCCGGCCTAGTACACAACGTTGCATACATTAAACTTCCAATAGCTGAAGCATATGGAATCCTGGCCATCTTATCTCTTTCTTCAGGTGTCTTTGGAGACATCTCTTTAGAAAGATGGATACCATGTCTCACTGGTAACAATCCTCTCTTGGAATCAAGCATGTTAAACCTCTTTAACACCTTTTCCAAGTATAGACTTTGGGATAAACCAATTATTCTTTTCGCTTTAACTCTATAGATGCGAATCCCAAGAATATAGATTGCCTCCCCTAAGTCTTTCATGGAGAATGTATTTGACAACCATACCTTTATAGTTGTCAACATACCTGTGTCATTACCCATCAACAGTATGTCATCCACATATAAGACAAGGAAAGTGATAGCACTGTCACTAACCTTCTTATATACAGATGGCTCATCCTCATTTTTGATAAAACCAAAGGATTTAATGGCTTCATCAAAACGGATGTTCCAACTCCTCAAAGCTTGTTTCAACCCATAAATGGATCGCTTTAGCTTGCATACCTTGGAACCATCTTGGGATTCAAATCCCCTAGGTTGTTCCATGAAAATGTTTTCTTCAATGTATCCATTGAGAAAAGCTGTTTTGACATCCATCTGTCAAATCTCATAATCATAGTACACAGCTATTGCTAATAAAATCCTAATTGATTTAAGCATGGCAACAGGTGAGAAAGTCTCCTCATAATCGATTCCTTGCCTTTGGCGAAACCCTTTCGCTACTAGCCTTGCCTTATAGGTCTCTACCTTTCCATCAGAACCAATTTTCTTCTTGAAAACCCATTTGTTCCCTATAGGTACAATACCTTCAGGTGGGTCAACAAGATCACAAACTTGATTCTTCTTGACAAAGTAAGAATCAGTGAGCAGACTAGAAGAGAGAGACAGTAGAAGAGGGGACCGGGTCAGTCTAGTTCAGCCCCTGCATTTGGGAAGAAGTTCAAGGGTCCTCCTGCACAGAGTTCGGTCAACCACGTGGTCGTGGTCATCTCGGGGCCCAGGCCACAGTTCACCCCTAGGAGAGGTCAGTCCACACCATCAGTGGGCAGCTCTCCAGGGATGGGGTTCAGGGGACCAGCCCCAACATCTTCTGCATGTCCGCATTGCCTGAAATGGCACAAGGGGGAATGTTGGAGAGTAACTGGTGCCTGCTTGAGGTGTGGGTCAACAGAGCATCAGTTGAAGAACTGCCCACGCAGAACTACTACAACTGCTCCAACCCAAGCGCATGCACACGCTCCTGCACCACCAAGGGGTAGAAGGTCCGTAAATCCGAAGCTGTGGGACCATCTCAGAGGCCTGCATCTGAGCCAGCAGAGAGGCCAGATAACAGACCACCTGCCAGAAATTATGCCTTGAGAGCTCAGGAGGAGCAAGATGCCCCGGATGTCATCAGGGGTACGTTCTCCCTCTACACTACACCTATGCATGCATTGGTGGATCCAGGATCCACTCATTCCTACATTTGCATCAACCTACCCGTAGAAAGGGGGATACTAGTAGGGGAAAGTGACCAAGACATTCTGGTCACTAATCCATTGGGTCACAGTGTGGTAGTGAACAAAGTATATAAGGGTTGCCCATTAAGGATTCAGGGGTATGAATTCTTGGCAGACTTGATTGAGTTGCCTTTCCACGAGTTTGACGTGATTTTGGGAATGGACTAGTTGTCACGTCATCAAGCAATAGTTGATTGCAAATTGAAGAGAATTTCTCTAAAAACTTCAGAGGGTAATGAGATCACGGTTGTGGGGGAAAGGACAGATTTCTTGTCCAATGTCATCTCAGCCACAGTTGCAAGAAGAATGATGAGAAAAGGCCGTGAAGCCTACCTAGCACATGTGGTGGATACTAGGCTAAGCCAAACCTGAGTGACATACCCACAGTGAGAGACTTCCCAGAGGTATTTCCTAAAGAGTTGCCTGGTTTGCCATCAGAAAGGGAAGTTGAATTTGCTATTGAGACATCGCAGTCTGACCCATTTCCAGTGCTCCTTATAGGATGGCACCCACTGAATTGAGGGAGTTGAAAACTCAGTTGCAAGAGTTGTTGGATAAGGGGTTCATACGCCCCAGTGTGTCACCATGGGGAGCTCCAGTGCTGTTTGTAAAGAAGAAGGATGGGACTTTGAGGCTATGCATTGATTACCGGCAGTTGAATAAAGTGACGGTGAAGAACAAATATCCGTTGCCTAGAATTGATGATCTGTTTGATCAGTTGAAGGGAGCAGGAGTATTTTCTAAGATTGATCTCAGATCAGGGTATCATCAGTTGAGGGTGAAGGATGCAGATGTGCTAAAGACTGCATTCAGGACCCGGTATGGGCATTATGAGTTTCTGGTGATGCCCTTTGGCCTAACAAATGCACCAGCGACATTCATGGACCTTATGAACAGTATCTTCCATCCATACCTAGATCGGTTCGTAGTGGTCTTTATTGATGATATTCTGGTGTACTCCAAGACCAGGGAAGAACATGATGAACATTTGAGGATTGTTCTGCAAACCCTGCGGGAAAAGAAGCTGTATGCTAAGTTGTCCAAGTGTGACTTTTGGCTGAATGAGATTGCATTTCTTGGACACATAGTGTCAGCTGATGGGATTAGGGTGGATCCCAAGAAAATAGAAGCAGTGATGGAATGGAAGCCTCCCAGGAATACAACTGAGGTCAGAAGCTTCTTGGGGCTAGCTGGGTATTACAGAAGATTTGTGAAGGGATTTTCCCTAATAGCTGCTCCAATGACCAAGTTATTACACAAGAATGTCAGATTTGACTGGAATGACAAGTGTCAGACCAGTTTTGAGAAGTTGAAGGCTATGTTGACAGAGGCACCAGTGTTAACACAGCCAGTGTCAGGAAAGGACTTCGTGGTCTACAGTGATGCCTCACATAATGGGTTAGGGTGTGTATTGATGCAAGAGGGGAAAGTGATCGCCTATGCTTCCAGACAGTTAAGGCCACATGAACAGAACTACCCTACCCATGATCTAGAGCTTGCAGCAATTATCTTCGCACTGAAGATATGGAGGCATTACTTATATGGTGAAAAGTGCTACATTTACACAGACCACAAGAGTCTAAAATATTTGCCAACTCAGAGGGAGCTCAACCTTAGACAGAGGCGATGGATTGAGTTCCTGAAGGACTATGATTGTGTAATTGACTACCATCCTGGGAAGGCAAATGTAGTTGCTGATGCTTTAAGCAGAAAATCCATGACAGCCTTGAGATCATTGAATGCCCGTCTAACTTTGATTCGAGATGGAGCTATTTTGGCTGAGTTGCAAGTGAGGCCAAACCTGCTACAGCAGATTTTAGATGGGCAAAAGGCAGATGAGAAGCTAATGGCTATTATGAGCAAAATCTCAGAGGGAAAAGCAACTGATTATGAGGTGAAAGCAGATGGGTGTCTGTATTACAAAGGAAGACTGTGTACGGATGATGGGGAATTGAAGGCCAGTATTCTAAAAGAAGCACACACCAGTGTATATGCTATGCACCCAGGAAGTACAAAGATGTATCATGATCTGAAGCTTCAGTATTGGTGGCCTGGTATGAAGAGGGACATAGCTGACTATGTGACTAAATGCTTGACATGTCAGCAAGTCAAGGCAGAACATCAAGTTCCATCAGGTTTGCTACAGCCTATACGCATACCTGAATGGAAATGGGATCGGGTCACCATAGATTTTGTAAGTGGTCTACCCCTCACCCAGAAGAAACATGATGCAGCATGGGTGATAGTTGATAGATTGACAAAGTCAGCACACTTTCTGCCAGTTAGGACTGACTACTCACTAGAGAGGTTAGCAGAATTGTATATCAGTGAGATAGTTAGACTGCATGGAATTCCACTTTCCATCATATCTGATCGAGACCTAAGGTTTACATCGAGATTCTGGAAGAAGTTGCATGAATCCTTGGGTACACAACTCCATTTCAGCATAGCTTTCCATCCTCAAACGAATGGGCAATCTGAAAGAGTAATCCAGGTAAATAATTAAAACCAATGAAATTGATACAAAATATTAAATTGAAGTGATAACAATAACGTGAAATACTTGTCAGGTCCTTGAGGATATGCTGAGGAGTTGTGTCATTGAGTTTGAGGGAAGTTGGGATAGATACCTCCCACTGGCAGAATTTGCACACAACAATATCTACCAAGCTAGTATCCAAATGGCCCCGTATGAAGCGCTGTATGGGAGAAAATGTAGAACTCAGGTGTCTTTGGGTGAATTGGGCGAAGACAAATTGGTGGGGCCAGACCTGGTTAAACAGACTGAGGAAAAGGTAAAACTAATCAAAGCAAATCTCAAGGTTGCCTTAGACAGACAAAAATCCTATGCCGACCTAAAGAGAAAAGAAATAGAATATGTGGTTGGCGACAAGGTGTTCCTCAATGTGTCACCATGGAAGAAAGTATTGAGGTTTGGAAGGAAAGGTAAGTTAAGCCCTAGGTTCATTGGCCCATATGAAGTCATTGAACGTGTGGGTCCAGTGGCCTATAGGCTAGCTTTACCACTCGAGTGGACAAGATCCACAATGTGTTCCACGTGTCCATGCTCAGAAGATACCGCTCAGATCCTTCACATGTCATCTCCAGAGAAGAAATTGAAATACAACCGGATTTGACATATGAAGAAGAACCTCTACGGATCCTGGCTCGGGAAGTAAAAGAGTTGAGGAACAAGCAGATTCCACCGTGAAAGTGCTTTGGAGGCACCACAACACCGAGGAGGCAACTTGGGAAAGTGAAGAGACGATGAGGCAACAGTTCCCTCAACTGTTTGCATCGGTAAATTTCGAGGACGAAATTTAAATTAGAGGAAGAGTTGTAACACCCTCCCGATAACAACTCGTACATTCTATTAGGTGTGATGGTGTCGGTCAGATACTAGAACGTCTGAAAAATATTTAAAATAAAGTGAGGTACCATAATTAACTCAAATATTAATAAGAAACACTTAGTAAAAATTTTAAAAATAAAATACAACCAAGTCAAATGGTAGCCAGGCCAAGCGATGGGTAAGCAGGAGGGAGGTTGCGTTCTATAACGAGGAGCCCTAGACCCGGGGAAAAATTATAAAATAATTTTTGGGACTCCAAAAAGGGTTATTGAGGTTCCCATGGCATTAGAATGCCAAGAAAATACCTAGGAAAATTTTCAATCAATCTGCAGACAATTTTGACACGTTCAGACAAACGGAGGGCATTTTGGTCATTTCGCCTTCAGAGGTGATTTTTGGCCGACTTGTCCAGTTAAGTAAATAATTAATATGACATAAAATATGAATGAATATTACTAGAAATTAAATTGGAAATGAGTAGTGTAGGAAAGAAAAGAAAAATGAGGAAAAAGGCTTAATTATGACATCAAAATGATGTCATTTAAAAGCCATACCCAATCAAAGTTAAACAACTCTTTTATTAACCAATAAAAGAGACAAACCAAGACCAAAAAATTAAAAACACAATCTGCCATCTCCCTCCCCAAACCAGCCGAAACCCAAGCCTTACCCTAAACCACCATTAAAACACCATTCAAGCTCTATTTCCCTCTTTGTTCCACCATAAACCCTAAACCCCTTTCATAGAAAGTTGTCCACTCATCTTGGGAGAGCTTTTGGCAGCCTAGAAAGTGAAGGAAAGTGGAGTTTAGAGTTGAGAAAAATCTGCCCTATTCAAGGTTAGTGCAACTATAAACATAAAACTCTTAAATTTCATGATTTTGGACTTGAAATTTAGTAAGACTTGTAATTTAAATGAACAAAAACCTATGTGTATGAGCTCTTGAATTTCGGCTGCCCTAGAAAAGGAATATGTAGGAGTGTTTTTGATGAGCTTGAAGTGAAATAGAAACCATGTTTGAAGTTATAAACATATGAGTAATGCATTAGTAGCTAACCAAGGTAAATGGCATAAATCATGAAATTGAATTAGGGTTTAGGAAAGGTGAAAATGTGACTTGGCTTAGGAAATTGTTAGAGAACTTTTTAATGGTCAATTAGTGACTATTTTAGGTAAGTTGAGCACAATTTGGACTGAAAAATAGGATTGCAAAGAGAAGGAGTAAGCTGCCCTAGGACAGCAGCAATGGACTGAGATTTCAGTCCAATTACACAGCCATAACTTTGGCTGTGTTGGTCCAATTGGTGTTTGGCCAATTGGACATGAAACTAGGCTTATAATGGCACATTTTTGCTGAAGAAACCATGCCCAAAAGACCAAAGCAAGAGGACCAAAACTTGGCCCCAATCCGGACACCCTGCAACTGATTCTGCAGAATTGACCAAATGAACAGTAACTGTTCATTTGGCCATAACTCACTGTAGATTTGGTCAATTGACCTGAAATTTTTACAGCAACAAGTTAAGACATAGACAAACAACTTTTATGAAGGAACCTACCCCAAATTATGGCCAGAACCTAACCCAAATGGCAGTGGAAGTCACTGTTCATGTTACTGCAGATATGGTAATTTCTGCAGAATGGGAATCCGGCCAGCTGTGGTTTTTGGACCATATCTGGAGTTACAAAACTCCAAATGGAGTGATTCAAAAAAATAAATTCAACTAGACAAAATAAGGAACAACTTTCATGTTTTACATTTCTTCAAATTCCCACAGCAACAGTGTCCAATGGAACAGTGAAGTTGACTCACAAAAACTGAAAATTCTGCTTGTGTTGGTTTAAACTTTGAAATGGTATAAATGCTTAATGCCAACAAGTTTGGAATGCCAAATGTGGTATGTTGGGAGTGCCAAAGTCAATGTACATATTTTTATTCTAAAAGTCAACATTTTTGTTGACCAATAAGATGAATAGTGACACTAAAAACTTGGAATTCACAAATTGAAGAATTTAAAAGTTTCAAATGCCCTAGTATACCTAACAAGATTGGTTTGGTTAGTTTGGCATGCCGATAGGGTTCAGTTAGCAGTACTGCACATGGCAATATGCCATTCTGTGATTTCATGGCTTATAGCCATTCTGACTTTGTATTGAGACTTGGCCTTGTGCCTGATATTATTCTGACTTGTTACATTGTTGCTGCTGCACGGAGATGCATATGTGACCGATGGTGTGACGGCCCGAGGTACTAGGTACCCAGTGCCAGTTTACCCGTTATCCAGTCCAGTCGTCTAGTGTAGGTTACTTGGGGCAACCAAATGAATAAAAGTGAACAACGTTAACGAAATAATGGATATACCAATACCAAACAAAGAAAGCATACACATTCTATACACATTCATTTTCTTGCTATTTTCTTCTATTATATTATTGCACCACTAAGCATTATTGCTTAGCGCGTTGCTTTTGCCACGCGTAGGTACTGGAGATCCCGATCGTGAGCCCAGTAGACCACAGACTGGGTGAGTCCATCCTGCAGTTCTGCACAGTGTCCGTGTCACCTCGTCACCTGCAGTGCATTGGTAGGACACTAGATGTCATTTTGTCATTTTGTAATTAAATTTTTATTTTCTCATATGTATTTGGGATTTATGTAATGTATTTTGCGGTTCATGTAAATAATAAAGATTTATGGTTATGTATGGAAGTAATTGAGTATTAAATTGTTGTTTATATATGAGAACCCTGAGAAAGGGATGTTTGAGAAATGAAAAGGTTGTTGAGACCTGAAATTGAAAAAAAATGGTTGAGATCTTGATATTGAGTTTTGTGATGATATTGGAGTTGGGAATGAATGAATTTGTTTATTGGAAGTGTTTTTAACAGGTTCCGAAGAACTGTTTTCTCCATTTTTAGCCGGTACTCCGCCGGATTTTCTATAAAATTTTCGGAACCTCAAATAAATAAAAATTTTGCTAAATGGCTTAAATAAAGTATATTTCATAAATTATATGCAAAAGCATGATATAAATTAATTAAGGTATATTAGAGTGTGCCGGTACACCGTGTGGCATTACTTACTCGGGTATACTGTACACGGGTAAGGGGTGTCACACTTTTCCTTTATTGCCCGGCATATTCTTTTGGGCAATAACCAGCATGTTGAGTAAACCAGCTAAGGTGCTTTCCTGTTTAGTCATATGGAAATTTGTCGCAAAATTCCCAATAGACTCAGGAAGGGACTGAAGGATCAAATCCGTCTGTAGTTGGAAATCCATTTTGAAGTCAAGATGTTCCAACTGCTCAATCAGCTGAATCATTTTGTGAACATGATCCCCAACATTCTGTCCCTCAGACATCCTCATGCGGAACAGCTGCCTAGATATCTCATACCTAGCATTCCTGCTGTGCTCACCATACAACTCTTGTAGGTGAAGGAGGATCTCACTCGCACTCTGCATGTTCTCATGTTGCTTCTGTAACTCATTACTCATGGAAGCAAGCATGTAACACTTAGCTCTCATATCATGCTCCTTCCACTTGTCCAAAGTTTCATGTTCCTCTTGTGTGGCCTCTGGAGGTAAGGGACCAGGAACATTTGAATCTAGAACATATCCTATATGTTCAAGGTTCAGGACAAGTTTCAAATTTCTTAGCCAATCAGACATGATTAGGTCTGTCAACCTTTTGTGATCAAGTATGCTTGCAAGGATATTAGATGGTGGTGGTTGTTTTGTGCTCATTTTTATCAGAAAATTAACTGCAGAAAATAACTAGATTAATTAGTAAATGTATCATGTAATTAACCAAAATGATTATGGTCTTTTAATCAAATTGGTCCTCCCACTAACTTAGCGAATCCTACACTTCCAAAGTAGAAAATGGAAATCCTAGTTGGATGGATTTCTAGTGGGTGATTGAATTCTTATAATTCTATTGATCATCCTCAGGTACATCCATTATTGGAATTACAATAAACTATAAGTGAGCAACTCCTTGCCCATCACATCTCATGTGAGGTTCAATCCTTTACCTAGCCCCTAATGCTCAAAATCTCAAGTACATCCATTATTGACTTATCTTGCATTAGTTAAGTTGATCCCATTGAGCGATAATTATGCAAATAATTTTAATGTCCTCAGGTACATCCAATATTGGCCACTAAACCATTTACATATTTACAACATCTCATGCTTAACAATTATTCTTAAGAAAATCTCTTAAATTAATTGCATCTTATGCAACTATTTAAAATTTCTTAAAATAATTGCCCCAATGGAGGGCCTATGTTATAATTACTTTAATTATAGCTTTTCCAACTTAATCATTTGTTTGGAAGATTTTATGGTCATTCTAATTACTATTAAGGTCTCACTTTGCACATTATCCATTTAGCATGCATATATCATATAATTGCATACATTCCCATACATCTCATGCATTCATGGATAAGCAGTAAATATGGTATGATCATGGACTTTCTAAGGGATTCAATTCTGAGCCACCAAGAATTGAATCAGGGCATTCCTAGGTGCATTTCATTCATTTATTCATTTTACAAGAGTTGCTGAAGGAGTACATAATCAACACTTGATCTTGAATTCCTCCCACTGGTCCCACCAATGCTCTTGACCTCCTTGAACTTCTTGCAATCCAATATTACATGGTAATCCTTGGCATACCAAGGTGAATTTACAAGAACTTAAATAAATGAAATTACAATCCAAAAATTATTACAAACTTAATAATACATGCCCAAAATAAATTAAAATAAATTAATTAATTTACAATCCCAAAGAAACATAAAAGAAATAAATCGAATCACATTGGTCTTTTATAGTTCATGATCATCCATCATGCATATCACTATTTAACAATTAAATAAAACATACATACTTAAATAAAATTGAATATCTTATATTCAACTTCAAAATCCAGATTTGAATATGATTCAAATAAATTTAAAAATTCAGCTTTGAATCTCATTCAAACAAATTTAAAAATTCAGATTTGAATCACATTCAAACAACTTTAAAAATTCAGATTTGAATCACATTCAAACATTTTTTAAAAAATCAGATTTGAATCACATTCAAATATTTTTTAAAAAATCAGATCTGAATTTTATTCAATCAATTTTAAAAAATCAGATTTAAATATGATTCAAACAACTTTAAAAATTCAGATTTGAATCACATTCAAACAACTTTTAAAATTCAGATTTGAATCACATTCAAACAATTTTTAAAATTCTGATTTGAATCATAATTTAATTGTGTGATAAAAATTCTAATTAAACAATTTAATTAGACATAAAATGGATCTTAGATCATACAACAATTACACATTCACCATCCATTTACCTTTGCACACCATTGTGATGCATCAACCATGCGCACCATGGTGTTCATCATTTGTGCCGCCACCTTGACTTTGCAACCAGCAATAAACTTTTGATCTCATGATCAAACACACAATTAAATCATATAAACATCAATCTAAATGGCAAATATAGTGGCTCTGATACCAATTTAAGGTTAGGAATCGTGAAAAACACAAGTTTATACCATTGAATTCAAAAATTTTCACCTAGGGTCACATGTATCATGCAAGATTTATTTTTATCTATTTGATTTCAATGATAAACAACATATTAAAACTCTTTTAATATGTTTTTGGATCTGTATTTGCCATTTAAGATTTTAAAATTAATTAGATTAATTTTAGAACCCTAGATTAAATCAAGAACGATTACACTAACCTCTTGATGTCTTTGATGTCTGCGCTTTGAGATTCGTCTTGAGGACACGGATGTTGTCCCTCTAGCTTGTCCACACCAAGAACACCTATGGCAGCCCTTGAACAACTTCTAAAGCTTTTTCTATTAATTAGAAATTCAAGTTCTGCCTTTTAAAAGATTAGAGATGTAAACAGGACACTAGAAACAATTTCTAGCGTTCTTAATTCAAGAGATTGATGGCTAATCTCTTTGAATTGATGAGAGATGAAGAAGAATAGATGAAAACCCTCAAAGTGGCGTGACAAAGGAGAGGAGTGGCTGCTGGTCATTTTTTTCTTTTCATAACCATACTTAAATAGCTAGGTTAACACATTAAACCCTTGCCACATGTCACCCTTTGATTAGCTCTAGGTTTAAGTGACCCAATCACATTGTGCCAAGTGTCAAACCTATATTTAATCTTGATTTTAATCATCTTATATGATTAAAAAACAATTGGCAAGCTTATGTATAATCCCATGTGTCACCATCTCACGGTGCCACGTGTCACACTGTGAAATGACCAAAATGCCCCTGTGTCTTAATTTTGAGTTCTTAACCCAAAATAATTATTTTCTTCTTCTAATTAATTTATATCAAATATAAATTAATTAATTAATTAATCTCTATTAATTAATTTCTCATCAATTAAATTCATATTTAAACACTTTAAATATAAATTTAATTTATACTACACATCCAATAATCTAGATTTGGTTTCAAGTCATGCTAGGGACTTTGCAATTTAATTGCAAACCAAACCTATTTAATTAATCAATTAAACTCTTTAATTAATTAATTAAATCATATTTAAATAGGTGATAACTTGTGTATGTGTGTGACTTACTAGGCTCATCACTAATTGGCAATGAGACATGATATCAACTCTTAATATCATCAGAACTCTTTCTTACCATAAATGATTTCTCTAAATCATTTTATGAACCTCATAGACCATGGTTAACACCTAGCATAGCATGCCATGGCCACCCAATTAGTAATAAGGTTTACCTTAAATGAACCTATAATCATATGTTACCATGCACTAGAATCTCTCATTACAAAATCCCAACTCAAGCCGAGTCATGGTTTATGTCAAACTCCATTTGCTATGAATATTATGTTCTCTTTTAATTCCAGTTCTTGATTAAAAGATTTTCTCATCGAAACTCTTTTCTGAATAAATCTATCTGTCCTGGCTAGGAACTTGAAACATCAAGAACAATTAAATGAACATAGGATTTTATCTCTATTTACTTAGAGGAACAGATTCCATCTTGATCAACACCTACCTCCAAATATAACTAGTAGGAGCCAACACATGCCCATATACCCATACATAGTACAAGTATGAAAGCAGTATCAAACTCAAACTACCTATATACAAGATAACTATGCTATCTCAGGTCTAAAGATTATATGCACTGATATGATTTATGACAAAACATTGACAAGAGTAAACTCCATGTGCTTGTCATAAGTGTCACTGGTTCGGCCTACTTATCATTTATAAGTGCCTATCATGTTTGTTATATCGCATGAGACTCACCATTCCATCTTATTTATATCTCATATAAATAACTTGGTAACAAACATGAATACAATCTTTCTTGATAAGTCATGTCCTTATTATGAAGTATCCTCGATTGTGAACCTATTTATGATACTTTGTACAAGAAATATTGTCACTCAATTATTAACAACTTTAGAATAATATTTCTAACAAAATATCAATGGACCTTTTCTATTACACATAAATATATTATGTAAACGGAAAAGTGGAAATGCCTTTTATTAATAAAATATGTACAAGATACATACTAAATGATATGCTCTAGGGCATACTACTAACAAGATTGGCATGCCAATAGGGGATTGTTTGAGCAGTACTGTGAAAGGCTTTATGCCTGTATTTATAGCTTTATGCCCGCATTCATGGCTTGTATGCCTAACTATTTGTTATCATGGCTTCTTAGCCATATTGATTGCATACGTGGTTAACGTTTTGCGTTTTACGTCCTATGGTATGACGGCCCGAGGCACTGCGGTGCCCAGTGCCAGCTATATTGATTGCATACGTGGTTGACGTTTTGCATCCCATGGTATGACGGCCCAAGACACCACAGTGTCCAATGCCAAGGGCCTGCTTATCTAGTTTAGTCAATCTGTCATAGATTATTTGGGCAGTGAAATTTGTTAAGAATGATAGGAATTAAATAAATGAATAAAAAAGAAACTAGATTAGCTTTAAAGAAATTTTAATTATTATGAAATGATTCAAAACACCTAGAAAGTATTGAGTGAAGTGATAAAAAGGATTAGCAAAATAAATATAACTTAAATAAATAGTACAAATATATCTTTCATAATAATATAAGCATAAATTTAATATTTTTAGTTTATTTGTATATTGTATATTATTATTGTAACTTTATGAACTAAGCACTTTTAAAGAGGAACAAATTAGGATAGAAGATAGTTAATATATTAAATTTCATACGAAATATAACTAATTCTTAATTATCCAAATTATGCTTCATTTCTATCTTTATTTGTATAGTATTTCTTTGTTGTATTATTGCACCACTAAACAGAAATGCTTAGCGCGATGGATTACTTCCTCGTGTAGGTACTGAAGATAAAGCCCAGTGGATATTAGACTGGGATTTTGGAGTTCGGATCTGCAAAAGTGTCCAAGGTTGTCACCTCCTCAGCAATACATGTAGATAGGGCCCATATAGGTCATATTATGTATTTTGTACATTATAATTAGTTATTATGTTGAAATGTAAATTATAGAATTGTAATTAATATGTTTGTGATGTAAATTAATAAATTGGCTCTTTCATATATAATTAATTTGTATATCATATAAATTATGCATTTATGTAATTAGTGTATAAATCATGTAAATAAATGAAATTTGAGAATTTTTATACATGAATTGGGCATGAATGGAAATGTATGAAAATGAATATGGGAATTGAAATACACATATGATACTTGAAATGATGAGATGGTTATGATGAAGGTATGAATGAAATTATAGTATGAAAATATATTGTTAAATTTTTTTTTAAAATAGGTGAATAGTGAAACACGCTAACTGGTAATAACATAAGGGAAACTCCTTTAGTTTCTATAAAAGAAATATAATTAATTTTAAAATATAACGAGAACAAATTATTAAAGGAATAAAGTAAAATAAGATAGGGTGCTCCAACACCGAGTGTGACCTGCCTTACTCGGCTACACTGTAGACGGGTGAGGGATGTCACATATTACTCCCCCCATGTTATGTTTATGTAATGTTACATATGTTATGGATCCATAAGTAAATCCTAAGGGGAGATCTTGACGTTGCCCATCAAGGGAGATATGAAAATTGCCCTTGGATACATGAAACAGGTCATGTTTAAAAGGAAAGTTTGGGGAGTTATTAGTAATGATATCCATCTTACGTGAAATATTTGTGATGTGAAAATCTATGTGAATGATGCATTGCACACATATGAATAAATGATAAAGTTAGTGATGGTTAATTTGCTCACTAAGCTTCTGTAAGCTTATCCCATTCCCCTAGCCTCCAGGTGTAGGGTTGCAAGACTAGAAGAGTTCCTTGAAGAGAGAGCATTAAGGGTAGTTTTAGCCCTTCCTTAATATATAATGCATAGGTAGATGGACATGTAATTTATGAATGGATAGTATTGCGCTGGTGATTAAAGGAAAATTAGAAATATGTAATATTTATTTAAGTATAATGATGTTTATATTGTGTAAACCCTTTTGAGGGTATGTGTATTGAACCATTATGTAACGCCCTCACTTTAGGTAGTCTGAACATCTACTGTTCCGATGACCAATGTCTGTCCGGACAGTCAGAATGTCTGGAACTACACTTTAACTAGAGTGAGGAGGCATAAATTGACTAAATAAAGACCGAGAAAAATTAAGGAAAAATAAAAGAAATGAATTGCAAAGGAGTTAAACGAGCCGGGGTCACAGCGATGAGTGACCTTACCAGGAAGCGACTTCAGAGACAGTTGCCAATCCCAGACTCGTGGGGAAACCCTGTGAGACAAATAATAGGATTAAATTTAAGGCTTTAAGAAGTTTAAAAGGCAATAAAAATGCTAAGAAAAAATTAAGAAAATTTAATCAATTAGTATAGACAAATATACCGATAAACTCAATAAGGGGCATTTTGGTTATTTCAACCCTTGAGTTGAATTTTGACCTATATGTCAGTTAAAATAAGAGAGATTAAAATATATAAAATAAATTAAAATCATGAAATTATGTGTGGGAAAATGAAGAAAAAGAAAAGGAAAAAGAAAGAATTGAAAATATAAATACTAATTAAATTATGACATCATAAATAAAGTGTGACCAATGGGAAATTAACAACCAATTACAAAGAGATAAGAAAGAGTTAAAAGAGACAAAAACTCATTAAAAGTCATCTTCTTCCTTCTTGAGCTCCATTTTGGCCGAACCACTTGAAGTCTTCTTTCACCATTTTTTCTTTTGATTTCAAGCTTGATTCCTCCATTTTTCTCACCCCAAAACCCAAAGTCACCTTCACTAAAATTAATCCCCACACTAAGAGGAAGATTTTGGTTATCAAAAGGTGAAGAAATTCTAAAGTTTAGACAAGTCAAGAATTGAACTACAAGAGGTTAGTGCACTAAACAACTTTCTCTTCTTCTTTAACTAGTAGAAGCATGCCAAACTAAGAGTAAATCTTATGAAATTAAAAGAAAATCTTAAACATATGGGAACTTTAATTTTTGGTAGCCATAGGATGAAAGATGAAGTGATGTTTTTGAAAGTGTTGAATTGGTTAGTGATGTGGATTGATGATCTTATATGCATTAAAACTTGAATTGCATTAAGTATGCTTGATATGGGAAACTTTGAGTTAGCGTTTGGCCTAACAATTAGGGCTTTTGTGAAATTGCTTGAAATTGACCAAATTGAGATTGATTGTTGATATTTAGAAGTGCCATGTATGCCAATTGAAGTGAGGAAGTTGGAGAAAATTGAAATTTGGAGTGCAAATTTTCTTGCAGGAAATTCAAACCTATGAGTCCAGTGTATTATTTGAGCTATAACTAAAATTGTATAGCTCCAATTGGTATGAGGCCAATTGGAGATGAAACTAAACCCAAATTATCCCATTTTTCATGAAGAAACCATGCCCAAATTCTGTCCAAATCTTGACCTAATTACTGTTCCAATCCGGCTTACCAAATCCTGAACCTAGAAAAATGAGCAAATGAACATTCATTTGGCCATAACTTCCTCTAGACATATCCAAATGACCTGATTTTTGTGGCATTGGTAAGCTTAGACATAGGACTACAACTTTTATGCAGAATACTAAACCTAGAAATGTCTCTAACCAAATCAAATAGCTAGCACAATCTAGGTCAACAAAACTGTCCAGAACAAGACTGTCCAGAAATTTTGGACTAAAGCTCACCCGACCAGTTTTGGAAAAATGGCTATAACTTGGTCTATAAAAATCTAAATCCAATGAAACCAATGAAAAATTTTTTATAAGACATAGGTCTACAATATTGGTCTTTTGACCAAAACCCAAAACCCAAAAGAGCTAGGTCAAATGGTTAGAAGAAGTTAACACATCAAAACCTGGAGTTGACCAAATTACATTTGACCCCAGAATAGTGTTTATAGTATATCTTCCACTAGGAAACTCTAATTAGGATGAGCCTACTGATTTGGAGCTCTAAGAAACAGGGCTCCAACTTTGTTTTAGACATTGTCCTCAAATTATGAACATAAGGACCCTAAAAGTTGAGTCAAAGCTACTGACATAAACTTGGACCCTGAAAACATAGGGTACCTGAGTCCAAGCCAGTGATTTGGTCATAATTAATTTTATAAAACTTGGAAAATTGTAATTTAAATTTCTGAGTGACCATAAGACATAAGGTAACAATTTCTATGAAGAACACTAGGCCTAATTTTGGTTGTAACATATTCAATTAATTAGGTAAAGTGTAACTTTAAAATCTGCCTATTTAAGAAACTAGAATTAGGAAATGAACCAGTTATGGTTATTTGACCATAACTTTAGTTCTAAAACTTCAAATAACATGATTCAAAAGGAAAAACAAAGACAAGACATAGGGAAACAACTTTCATGAAGGAAGTATAGCCAAATAAGGGCCACATCTTGGCCAAATTGCTAAGTGAATCGGAGATACTAAACCTAGACCTTGAGAAAGGTTCCTAATATGATTTGGCATATGAGATGAAATAAATTACAATAACTTGCTAAGCATGAAAATAACATGAATCAATGAAACTATGAGTATTAAATAACATTATTTTGCCCAGAGTACACCAAGACTCATTTATATAGCTTGGATCGATTGGTATACTAATTAGAGACTACAGATTGTAGTACTGCCCACGTGAATGATCATTGATAGACAACATATGTCTAAGATGATTGTTCTACTGGCTTTATGCCTGCCGGTTGGCCATAGTGCCTATTATTATTACTGGCTTATGCCTGCCCGCTGGCTTTGTGCCTGACATGACCATTGTATACTGGGGAAATATACAGATGTCTAACTAGTATACTCCCATGTATCTTATCTCTATAGTCTGTCATAGGTTACTTGGGCACAGACATGAATAAGATATCTCAAACTTAAATAAATACATGAGACGACCGAATAATATACATGCATAGAAATAATCCTGATTAACTTAATTGCTTTTAAAGTTTTATAAATATGTAAAAGACTGAAATTTCATAATATTTTATATTTTATATTTTATTATATTGCTATCCATAGAATAATTATTTTAATTATTTAGTTATTTTTCCTTTATTTTATGCACCACTAAGCGTTATGCTTAGCTCGTTGGTTTTTCCATTGCTTAGGAGTACAAGAGACCCTCAGCAGCAACCGTAGAGCTTAGTCTGGACTTGATCAGATCTGCTACTGGGTAGATTATCACCTCAGCAATTATTTTTGGTAGGGCTCATGTATATGTTAGATGTTACATTTTGATCATTGTATATAAGTACATGGTGTAAATTATTTTAAGATATGTAATTAAATTTTTGGATCGTATATAAATTGTAAATATTGTACTTAATTTTATATGAATGAAATGTAGTATTTTATTTACTTGAAATGAGTATAAGCATTATGATGACATGACATGATTTATGGAAAATGATATGGATGTGTATTTTAACAGGTAAAATAAGTAAACCCGCCATGCACTAGTAAAACAGAAGAGACTCTGTTCGAGTCTCCATCAAAATGAAATGGGATAAAAAAAAAAATTCTACACGTAATATAATACGATTAAATAGAAAGTAAAATAATATTGTACCCGACAAGATAGGATCGGGTGCTCTGGCACCGAATGTAGCACACTTTGCTCGGCTACACTATAGACGGATGAGAGGGGTTACATTTATTGGTATTAGAGCAAAGGTTTAGGTGTTCCTAAGCATAGATAGATAGAAAGATATAGTGTGCATAACATGCATGAGCCCTTATTTAGGAGTCGACTTTATGGGTAAGAAGGAGGATGACCCAGCTGCTGCTAAGCATTGGCTACAGAGGACTGAGAGAGTGTTGAAGCAACTACACTACACACCAGTGCAGCAGCTAGAGTGGGCTCTATTGTTACTACAGAAAGAAGCCTACCAGTGTTGGGATACGGTGTCTAGAGCAGTGCAGCCGACAGCGCTTACTTGGGATTTCTTTCTGACTGAGTTCAAAAAGAAGTATATTAGTCATGTGTACCTAGAGGCTAGAAGGAGAGAGTTTCTGACCTTGAGGTAGAGGCAGTTCACAGTCTCTGAGTATGAGAGAGAACTTGCAAGGCTAGAAAGATATGTCCGGGAGATAATGCCTTCAGAGGCAGATCGGTGCCATAGATTCGAGGATGGACTGAAGGATAATATCAGACTTATAGTGACGGCACATGGGTATACAGACTTCTCCAAAGTTAGTAGCCGCAGCTCTAAATGTAGAAAGAGTACGAACTAATGAGCAAATCCGGAGAGATAGACAATGAAAGAGGAGTTCTGGGCAAGGTCAGTTCAGTACACTAGTTTCTGAGGGTAATAGGCCTAAGGGTTCATCAGGCTAAGGGCCAGAGACAGAGGTCTCAGTTTACATAGAGAGGAGGACAGTCTAGAGCATCAATGGGGAGTTCTCCAGGCACCGCAGTAGAGGGATTAACCTCCATACCATTATGCACCTACTGTGAGAGGAGGCACCGAAGAGAGTGCTAGTTGTTGACTGGGGGATACTTCTGATACGGAGCTATTGATCATTTCCTATGGGATTGTCCCCACAGGAGTGTTCCCACTACCATACCACCGATTGAGAGATTTGCCCCCGCAGCTCAGAGGGGTAGACGACCTGTGAGGCAAGAGGTGACGGGTACATCATAGAGACCATCTTTTGAGACCATTGAGCGGCCCAAGGTCAGAGTAGCACCTTGTGTATATGCTATGAGAGTACAGGAGGAGCCAGAGTCGGCAGATATCGTTAGAGGTATATTTCTCATTATAATACTTTAGTATATGTAATAATAGACCCTGTGTACAAGATAAAAGTAGATAGGTACAAAACTAGTTAAGAATAAGATCGTAAAACCAGAACTAGTAAAGCAGACTAAAAAGATAATAGTTCCTCGATTATTTACATTGGGTAAATTTTGAGGACGAAACTTTATTTAGAGGGGGAGAATTGTAACGCCTTCACTTTAGGTAGTCTAAACATTCTACTGTTTCGATGACTAATGTCTATCTGGACAGTCAGAATGTCTGGAACTACACTTCAACTAGAGTGAGGAGGCATAAATTAACTGAATAAAGACCAAGAAAAATTAAGGAAAAATAAAAGAAATGAATTGCAAAGGAGTTAAACGAGCCGGGGTCACAGCGATGGGTGACCTTACCAGGAAGCAACTTCAGAGACAGTTGCCAATCCCAAACTCGTGGGGAAACCCTGTGAAACAAATAATAGGATTAAATTGAAGGCTTTAAGAAGTTTACAAGGCAATAAAAATGCTAAGAAAAAATTAAGAAAATTTAATCAATTAGTACAGACAAATATAATTTGATAAACTCAATAAGGGGCATTTTGGTCATTTTAACCCTAGAGTTGAATTTTGACCTAAATGTTAGTTAAAATAAGAGAGATTAAAATCTATAAAAACAAATTAAAATCATGAAATTATGTATGGGAAAATGAAGAAAAAGAAAAGGAAAGAGAAAGAATTGAAAATATAAATACTAATTAAATTATGACCTCATAAATAAAGTGTGACCAATGGGAAATTAACAACCAATTACAAAGAGATAAAAAAGAGTTATCTTCTTCCTTCTTGAGCTCCATTTTGGCCGAACCACTTGAAGTCTTCTTTCACCATTTTTTCTTTTGATTTCAAGCTTGATTCCTCCTTTTTTCTCACCCCAAAACCCAAAGTCACATTCACTAAAATTAATCCCCACACCAAGAGGAAAATTTTGGTTATCAAAAGGTGAAGAAATTCTAAAGTTTAGATAAGTCAAGAATTGAACTACAAGAGGTTAGTGCACTAAACAACTTTCTCTTCTTCTTTAACTAGTAAAAGCATGCCAAACTAAGAGTAAATCTTATGAAATTAAAAGAAAATCTTGAGTATATGGGAACTTTAATTTTCGGCAGCCATAGGATGAATGATGAAGTGATGAAGTGATGTTTTTAAAAGTTTTAAATTGGTTAGTGATGTGGATTGATGACCTTATATGCATTAGAACTTGAATTGCATTAAGTATACTTGATATGGGAAACTTTGAGTTAGCATTTGGCCTAACAATTAGGGCTTTTGTGAAATTGCTTGAACTTGACCAAATTGAGATTGATTGTTGATATTTAGAAGTGCCATGTATGCCAATTGAAGTAAAGGAGTTAGAGAAAATTGAATTTGGAGTGCAAATTTTCTTGCAGGAAATTTGGACCTATGAGTCCAGTGTATTATTTGAGCTATAACTAAAATTGTGTAGCTCCAATTGGTATGAGGCCAAATTACCCCATTTTTCATGCAGAAACCATACCCAAATTCTGTCCAAATCTTGACCTAATTATTGTTCCAATCCGACTTACCAAATCCTGAACCCAGAAAAATGACCAAATGAACAGTTCATTTGGCCATAACTTTCTCTAGACAGGTCCAAATGACCTGATTTTTGTGGCATTGGAAAGCTTAGACAAAGGACTATAACTTTTATGAAGAACACTAAACCCAGAAATTTCTCTAATCAAATCAAATAGCTAGCACAAGCTAGGTCAACAAAACTGTCCAAAAATTCTGGACTAAAGCTCACCTGATCAGTTTTGGAAAAATGGCTATAACTTGGTCTATAAAAATCCAAATCCAATGAAACCAATGGCAAAATTTTTATAAGACATAGGTCTACAATATTGGTCTTTTGACCAAAACCTAGAACCCAAAAGAACTAGGTCAAATGGTTAGAAGAAATTAACACATCAAAACCTGGAGTTGACCAAATTACATTTGACCCTAGAATAGTGTTTTCCACTAGGAAACTCTAATTGGGATGAGCCATACTGATTTGGAACCCTAATAAACAGGGCTCCAACTTTGTTTTAGACATTGTCCTCAAATTATGAACATAAGGACCCTAAAAGTTGAGTCAAAGCTACTGACCTAAACTTGGACCCTGAAGACACAGGGTACCTGAGTCCAGACTAGTTATTTGGGCATAATTAATTCTACAAAACTTGAAAATTTGTAATTTAAATTTTTGAGTGACCATAAGACAGGGTAACAATTTCTATGAAGAACACTAGGCCTAATTTTGGCTGTAACATATTCAATTAATTAGGTAAATTATAACTCTAAAATCTGCCTATTTAAGGAACTAGAATTAGGAAATGAACCAGTTATAGTTATTTGACCATAACTTGAGTTCTAAAACTTCAAATGATATGATTCAAAAGGAAAAACAAAGATAAGACATAGAGGAACAACTTCCATGAAGGAAGTGTAGCCAAATAAGGGCCACATCTTGGCCAAATTACTAGGTGAATCAAAGATACTAAACCTAGACCTTGAGAAAGGTTCCTAATATGATTTGGCATATGAGATGAAATAAATTACAATAACTTGCTAAGCATGAAAATGACATGAATCAATGAAACTATGAGTATTAAATAACATTATTTTGCCCATAGTACACCTAGACTCATTTATATAGCTTGGATCAATTGGTATAGCAATTAGGGACTACAGATTGCAGTACTGCCCACAAGAATGATCATTGACAGACAACATATGTCTAAGATGATTATTCTACTGGCTTTATGCCTGCTCGTTGGCCATAGTGTCTATTATTATTACTGGCTTATCCCTACCCGCTGGCTTTGTGCCTGACATGACCGTTGTATACTGGAGAGACATACGGATGTCTAACTAGTATACTCCCATATATCCAATCTCTATAGTCTGTCATAGGTTACTTAGGCACAGACATGAATAATAAATCTCAAACTTAAATAAATACATGAGACGACCAAATATAATACACATGCATAGAAAAGATCCTGATTAACTTAATTGCTTCCAAAGTTTTATAAATATGTAAAAGACTGAAATTTCATAATATTTTATATTTTATTATACTGTTATCCATAGAATAATTATTTTAATTATTTAGTTATTTTTCTTTTATTTTATGCACCACTAAGCGTTATGCTTAGCGCGTTGGTTTTTCCATCACGTAGGTATAGGAGACCCTCAGCAGCAGCAGTAGAGCTTAGTCTGGACTTTATCAGATCTGCTACTGGGTAGATTGTCACCTCAGCAATCATTTTTGGTAGGGCTCATATATATGTTAGATGTTGCATTTTGATCATTGTATATAAGTACATGGTTTAAATTATTTTAAGATATGTAATTAAATTTTTGAATTCTATATAAATTGTAAATATTGTACTTAATTTTATATGAATGAAATGTAGTATTTTATTTACTTGAAATGAGTATAAGCATTATGATGACATGACATGATTTATGGAAAATGATATGGATGTATATTTTTAACAGGTAAAATAAGTAAACCAGCCATGCACTAGTAAAACAAAAGAGACTCTATCTTAGTCTTCATCAAAATGAAATGGGATAAAAAAAAAAATTCTACACGTAAGATAATATGATTAAATAGAAAGTAAAATAATATTGTACCCAACAAGACAGGATAGGGTGCTCCGGCACCGAATGTAGCACACCTTGCTCGGCTACACTATAGACGGGTGAGGGGTGTTACACATTATACTTTGGATCTTATGTATATTAGGGTTCAAATTGTGAACCATTATTATGTTGTAAATGATTATGTATGGATGAAAACACTAAGGTGTAATATATGTTTAAATAGTGAGATGTAGGAATGTATGTATGTTTTTCAGATTTTAGGCTTGCTACGAGTTTAATAGCCTTAAGCTGTAACACCCCTATATTCGGTAGTGCGTTCTACTATTCCGGTAACCAGTGTTGTCCGGACAGCTAGGATGCTTAGAACTACACTTCGATATGAGTGAGGAGACATAAAATAATGAAATACAAGAAAAGAAAATACAAGAAAAACAAAGGAAAAATAATAGCAAAGAAATGTAACCAAGTTAAGTGAGCCGAGAACCCTAGCGATGGGTGACCGCACCGGGAAGTCAAGGCATGGACCGTTGACTAGCCCTGAACCACGGGGAACCCTGAAAAATATTTTTAGGACTTAAAGAGACATCAATTGAAGTATAAATATCATTAGAAATATCAAAGAAAAATTAATTAATTAGTACAAGGAAAAGTGAGAAATCGAAAAACGGACAAAACCCGGTATTACAGAAAAATAGGGAATGCAACCCGAACAGGGGCATTGTGGTCATTTGACACCCCGAGTTGTCTTTTGACCTAAATTTCCATTGAAAATAAATAATATTACACTTGGAAAATGTCATGAAAAATTAAATTAGGGGTACCTAATATAAATAGCAAAAGTGGAGTGTGATTTGAGTAATTAGCACTTAAACATATTAAATTATTTTCTTAAGTGAGTGGAGCACTATGGGAATTTAATAAACACTAAGTGGCAGATTACTCCACTATAACTTGGGCAGATTACTCCACTATAACTTCATCTTCCTCATTCATTCAAACACCATGGCCGAAATGAAGAGCTCCAAAGTCCTCCCATGGCCGCCCAAATGCATGGCTCTTTACACCCATTTTCAAGCTATATTTTCTTTACTTATCTTCATTAAAGTTTATCCCCACGTCACAAGGAAGAGTTTGATAGCAATTTTAAGAAGTTTTAGTGAAGATTTAGCAAGTCCCAACAATAGGTAAGTTTGTGTTTTTGAATATTGCTTTGTTAAAGTTTGTAAGCATGTTATGGGTGTTTGATTTATGGAGAGATTTTTGAGGTTTGATGTTGAATGGGGAAGTGTACTTTTGGCAACCATGGAAACACCTTGAAGACAGTTTATTTTTTCTTGTAAATGGTGAATTAAATGATTGATTAAATGTATATTGTGTAGGAAATTATTTGGGTGATGTATACTTAGTATATGTGAATGTGTATTGAAATTTGAAGCTTGGAAATTAATGGAATGTAAATGCACAAATGCGGTAGGTTGTTAACTCTTGAGGAATGCTGGAATTCATGCTTGGTTTATGGTATATTAATGTTGAATTGTGTTGGATGTTAGGGCAGTTTGAGTGTATATATGATGGTGTGAAGTTGGACATGTAGATGAGCATGAATAGGTGCTTGAATTGTTGTAAATTGAGTTGAAAAATTCTGTACTAAATGGTGCACATTGAATGTAATTGTAAGCTGCCAAAATGACCTATAATATGTTGTGAATTATGTTTAGGTTATGGTACAACCAGAATTGACTTGAATGTTGAGTTTGGTAAGTGTTAGGAGTGATCTTTGATGTGTATGAAAGAAATGCAATAAGGCAGTTTGTGTTTTAGGCCTAGAACTTTAAGTGTGTGGCTCCAATTTGTATGAGACTAATTGGAGGTGAAACTAGGCACAAAATGTGCCAACTTTCATTAAGGAAGCTTGCCAAAATTCTGCTTGCAAGGTAGCTTGAAAAATGACCAAATCCGGATTAAGTGCAAATAAGGCATGAAAATTGACCATTTGGGCAGCAGTTAGTGTTTAGGCCATAACTCACTCAAAACAAGTCCAATTGACCAAAAATTTTAACCATGAATAGTTAAGACCCATATCTACAAGTCTTATGAAGACACCAAAGCCCAGAAATGACCATAAGCAAGTCAAACAGCTTGCACAAGTTCGGGTCCAAAAACTGGCCGAACCAAAGTTGACCTAAAGTGACCAATTTTGATGCAATTTGACCAGCAACAGTAAAATGACCATAACTTGGTCTACATAACTCGGAATGACCTGAAATTTTGCCCCGCTTGCAATAAGACATAGATCTACAAGTTTGTAGTTTTGACCGAAACCCGAAAATCAAGGGAACTAGGTCTTCCGACTAGGTCAAACCAGTATCCTGGAATCCAGCAAATTGCGAGAAAATGCAATATACAAGGAAATGAATTTGGTAATATGTACCAACCCTAAAAGATTATCGAATGTGACATATTAGTAACATTAAAACCTAAATTACCTAGAATGCACCGAGGGTCGACATATTAGGTTGATTAAGCAAATAATAGCATTCAATGAATTACTTACCAAGCATTATCATTAGAGATAGTTTGATTGAGTACTGAAACACTTCAACTTATGTTTCTCAGTTAGCAAAGACTCAGAAAAAGGGAAGGAAACACTGAGTCAAGACCAGGAGACAGTTATCAGAGGTTTGTGCACAACAGCTATTTCTTTTGAATTATTTTCAATTGAAATGAATTATAACTATTTGTACATTATTGTTTTAAATTGTGGAAATGTGTTTGAATGGATACTTATTGCTTGAAAAGCCTTGTAAATGGTTTGAAACTGTGAAAAATTGTTTGAATGATATTGATGGATGCTTATTGATTGAAAAGTATTGGAAATGGTTTGAAATCACAACTATCATGTATATTGATTGTATTCCTCGCTAGCTTGTCTAGTGGGACGAATTGAATTCCCTCCGTCAAGTGTTGAGGTGTGTGCCTGTTGAGGACGAATTGGATGAGTACTCATATTTTTGCTAGCTAGCTATGTTATTCCTCATTAGTCATCGACTTTTGGGACGAATTGAATACCTCATTAGCCATCGGCTTTTGGGATGAATTGAACTTTGGAACATGATTAAGCTGTGTGTGATTTATTGAAATTTATGTGATATTGAGAAATGGAGTTTAAATTCTTATTGACATTCACTGTCTTTTGAATTTAACTATGTTTTGATTACTGAGATTTATTGTGATATTGTGTTAAATTCCTTATGACATTAATTGTTTTGAATTTAACTATTATTTTACATATCCATCATTTATATGATTTATGAATTATGATTTAAAGTTGTATTTGGTTAATGTTGTGCACCACTGAGACATTGTCTCAGCGATAGCTTTTCATTCTTTATCACAGTAGACAGACGGACAGGACAGCAGACTAGGCTGCTAGTACATCCAGCGAGAGATTATCGGGTATAACGAGTATACCACATTTTGCATTTTGTACTGTAATGTATGACCACTGTATGTACATATTGTTTTTGGTTTTGAGCAGTTGTAAATTAAAATTGTACATTGAAGTTGTAAAGTAAATTATGAGATATTTTGGCTTGTAAAAATTGTACTGTATTTCTTTATTTCAGTCTTTGAAAAATTATTATGGATTTGAGTTGAGAAAATCTATTGTGTTGAGTTATGTTGGAGTTGAGATTTGGAAATATATTGAAGTGCTTTTTTACGGGTTTTCTGAAGAACTGTTTTATCCAAATTACAGAGGGCACTCTGCCAAAATTTTTACAGAAATTACTAATAGTCTAAATGTGTTATCTAATTCACTTCAGTTCAAAAAGGTTTTTAACACCTGTAAATTGTGCTCACCACTGTAAAAAGAAGTAAGAAAAGTTTTAAAATCTCTTGTGGTGTATTTAATGGGTTATCAGTAGACGAAGTTGGTAATTCATTAGGTATACTACGGGATCATGTTATGGCTTACAGAGGGGTAGGGTGTGACATGTTTTAGTGGTATCAGAGCTAGTTTTTAAATTCTGTTTTCACATGTTATTTGAATATTCTTTCTTCATAGTACAACTGCTCAATATCATTGTTTGATACATACAGTACATTACATTATAAATATGCACTAACGGGAGGAAATCTCCTTGTGTTATTTGTTCAGGAGATCTAAGATCCTCGCATTGACTATGGAAGAGGGTGATCGTTCAGTCGATCAATCTATAGAGGCTGAGGTGCAAGGGGATGCGCCAGCCCTACATAATGTTAGTGGTTCAGACACCGGCCCCTGCGATCTGCAGCATTTCTGCTCGATTCGCTCGTGAGATGGTCAGTAATGTTCCAACAAATGGTGGTAATGTGCCTACTCAAGTCCCAATTCGTGCACAGTGGTACAACCACGATCTCTGCTAAGCGATATGACAAATTGATGAAATATGGGGCTCTGAGTTCAAGGGGACGATAGATCCTCTAGAGGTTGAAGTGGTTAGAGAGGATGGATAGGGTATTTAAGAAAGCATCTTGCACGGAGGAACTCGATTTGAATACTCGGATCTTTGCTCTGGGGATGCTTATGATCGGTGGAAAACCATTCCCACGATGCAGTAGAACTGCAGTGCTAACATGGAATGACTTTCTCAGGGAATTCAGACAAAAATATGTCCCTGATGCTTATGTAGACCAGAAACTGCAAGAATTTCTAAGTCTGAAACAGGGGAGCAGATCAGTGGCTGAGTATGAAAGAGAATTTTCTCACCTAAGCCATTATGCAGTAAGTCTACTTTCTACCAGCAGGGAGAGATGCAAGAGGTTTGAAACCGGCTTGAAGCCCGATGTCAGTTACAAGTAGTCGGATTCAAACACACTAACTTCTCTGAACTTGTTTCTCAAGCCCTAGAGTTGGAAAGAATTGAGTCTGAAGCTGATCCTGAGAAAAAGAGATCAGAGAAGACAGAGAAAGAGGGAAAATCTGTAGAACAGAGTTCTAGTGGTCCTACTGGAAAGAGGAAGAATTATGGGGGACACAGCAGAGGTGGCAAGAGGTCTGGTAGGGGACGATATTCAGGATAGAAACCTCCTCTATCTGGTCAGCAGAGTACCAGAGGTTCCTACCCTCCCCGCCACTGTGAAACTTGTGGAAGAAATCATGGTGGGATATGCTACAAGGCTATTGGAGCCTGTTATAACTGTGGAGGCACAGGACACTTTGCCAAGGACTGCACCAGTAGTCGCAGAGTTAGACCACCTCCTACTACTGCGAAGGGTCGGATTGAGCCCTATCACTAGAAGTTCACAACCACCCAGCGAGGTAGAGGCGGGGTAGAGGTAGCCCAACAGCCAAGGCACGATAAAACATTGAGCAAGCGATTGCTCGGTCAGAGTCTATGCAATGAGACAGAGGGAAGAGGCCAAGACATCTGATGTTGTGGCTGGTACCTTCTCAACTTTTAACCAAGATGTGTTTGTGTTATTTGATCCGGGTTCTACCCATTCTTATGTGAGTGCTAGCATCATTGATTGCATTGCTGTTCCATGTACAAAAATGGACTTTGAGGTGCTAGTAACAAGTCCACTAGGACAGGAGGTCAGGGTTAATAAAATGTATAGAGATTGTCCTTTGGTGATCCAAGGACACACTTTTTCTGTCTGATTTCATTCAAATGCCCTTCAGAGATTATGATATCATCTTGGGCATGGATTGGTTAGCTAGGCATCATGCCATGATTGACTGTAGGCTGAAGACAGTCACTTTTGGTCTCCCTCAGTACAGTGATGTGGTAATACATGGGGAGAGGCAATTATTGCCATCCAACATCATTTCGGCTGCACTAGCCAGAAAAATGATCAGAAAGGGGTGTGAAGCATACTTGGCACATGTGGTAGACACCCAAGTGGGGAGTCCAGCATTAAGGGACATCCCTACAGTATGTGACTTTCCAGATGTATTTCCTGAGGAATTGCCAGGATTACCTCCGGAAAGAGAAGTGCAGTTTGAAATTAATGTTATGCCTGGTGTGGATCCAATCTCCATAACGCCATATAGAATGGCACCAACAGAGTTGAAGGAGTTGAAGATACAGTTGCAAGAACTACTTGAAAAGGGCTTCATCCGCCCTAGTGTGTCACCTTGGGGAGCACCAGTGTTGTTTGTTAAGAAGAAAGATGGTACTCTCTGCTTATGTATAGATTACCGGCAGTTGAATAAGGTGACAATAAAGAACAGATATCCATTGCCGCGCATTGATGATCTGTTTGATTAGTTGAAGGGTGCAGCTGTATTCTCCAAAATTGATTTGCGATCTGGTTATTATCAGTTGAAGGTGCAAGAGCAGAGTATTCCAAAAACTGCTTTCAGAACTCGGTATGGCCACTATGAGTTTCTAGTAATGCCATTCGGGTTAACAAATGCTCCAGCTACTTTTATGGATCTGATGAACACTATCTTCAGACCATATCTCGATCAATTTGTGGTGGTGTTTATTGATGACATTTTGATATATTTGAGGAATGTAGAGGAGCATGATAGACATCTGCGGATTGTACTGCAGACTTTAAGGGAGAAACAGCTATACGCCAAATTGTCAAAGTGTGAATTTTGGCTGAAAGAAATCTCCTTTTTGGGACATGTTGTGTCAGCTGAAGGGATCAAGGTAGATTCTAGCAAGGTAGAAGCTATCCTTAATTGGAAGCCACCCAGGAACATCACAGAAATTCGCGATTTTAGGTTTAGTTGGATATTACCGTCGGTTTGTGAAGGGGTTTTCTATGTTATCTTCTCCACTGACCAAGCTGCTTCGGAAAGATGTGAAATTTCAGTGGATAGATAAATGCCAGCAAAGTTTTGATGAGTTGAAGAAGTGTTTAACTGAAGCTCCAGTCCTTACTTTACCTACTCCGAGTAAAGAATACACAGTTTATAGTGATGCTTCTCACAATGGGTTAGGCGTATCTTGATGCAAGATCGAATGTCATTGCTTATGCATCATGCCATTGAAACCACATGAGAGGAACTACCCAACACATGATTTGGAGCTAGCACTATTGTTTTTGCTCAAGATCCGAGACACTATTTGTATGGGGAGAAATGCTACATTTACACAGGATCACAAGAGCTTGAAGTACTTAGGCACCCGAAGGAATTGAATTTGAGGCGAGAGGAGATGGTTAGAACTCATTAAAGACTATGATTGTTTAATAGACTATCACCGGGGAAAGCAAATGTAGTGGTGGCGCCTTAAGTTGCAAGACTATGGCAAGTCTCGAGTTTCTCCTTTGTCCATGGTATATGAATTGAAAGCCAAACATGCCGGTTTAGAGATTGATGATGAGGGCGGATAGTAGTTGCATGGCATGTACGGCCGGTGTTGATTGATCAGTTAGAATGGTGCTCGGAGTGATGATAAATATCGAAGCTCTGAAAGAAGTCAGCGAGGCAAGAAACACGAATTTTCTGTGAAAGATGATGGTTTATTGCTACATCGTAAGCGAATGTGCGTTCCTAATGATCTTTGAATTGAGACAGATCATTATGAAGGAAGCACATGAGTCTCCTTTTGCTATGCACCACAGTGGAACTAAAATGTATAGAGGGTGAAAGAGCATTACTTGGTGGATGGGTATGAAGAGAGATATAGTGAATTTGTTTCCAAATGCCTAACTTGTCGATAAGTAAAGGCGAACATCAAGTTCCTAGTTTGTTACACCCTTTGTCGATGCAGTGGAAATGAGAACGAATAACTATGGATTTTGTTACAGGACTCCCAAGGACACAGAGTGGTCATGATGCAGTATGGGTTATAGTTGACAGATTGACTAAGTTTGCTCACTTTTTGCTAGTTCAGATGGACTATAGCCTGGAAAGATTGGCCAGATTATACATATATGAGATTGTAAAACTACATGGAGTGCCAGTATCAATTGTATCTGACAGAGATCCTAGGTTCACTTCTAGATTCTGGGGTAGTCTTCAGAGAGCCCTAGGAACTATATTGAACTTTAGCACAGCATTCCACCCACAGACAGATGGCCAGTCTGAAAGAGTAATTCAGATATTGGAGGATATGCTACGGGCTTGTGTGATTGAGTTTGAAGGTAGTTGGGATACACACTTGCCTTTGATTGAGTTTGCTTATAACAACAGCTATCAATCAAGCATTGGGATGCCCACATATGAAGCTTTGTATGGCAGAAAGTGCAAAACTCCGTTATGTTGGGATGAAGTAGGTGAAAGAAAGATGATTGGGCCAGAAATTGTTCAGCAGACAGAGAAAAAGATCAGATTGATCAGAGATAAACTCAAGGCTGCATCAGACCGTCAGAAGTCCTATGTTGATGTGAAGAGAAGAGATATTGAATATGTAGTAGGTGATAAGGTATTCCTCAAAGTTTCTCCTTGGAAGAGGATTATGAGAATTGGCAGAAAGGGGAAACTGAGTCCTCGTTTCATCGGACCATATGAGGTTCTGGAAAGAGTGGGTCCTTTGGCATATCGGTTGGCATTACCTCCAGAGTTAGCAAGGATACACAATGTCTTTCATGTGTCCATGTTAAGGAGGTACAGATCAGACCCATCTCATGTACTATCAGTTGAAGAGATTGAAGTAAATCCAGACCTCTCATATGAGGAAGAACCCATAGAAATTCTGGCTTATGAGGTGAAGCGGTGAGGAATAACAGATACACTGGTTAAAGTCTTTGTGGAACCATCATTCAGGCTAGGAAGCTACTTGGGAATGTGAAGAGGATATGAGGAGACAACACCCACAGCTGTTCAGAGACTAATGCCAGGTAAAATTTCGAGACGAAATTTATTTTAAGGGGGGGAGAATTGTAACACCCCTATGTTCGGTAGTGCGTTCTCTTTATTCAGAACGGTGTTGTCCTGGACACTAAGATGCCTAGAACTACACTTCGATATGAGTGAGGAGACATAAAATAATGAAATACAAGAAAAAAAAAAACAAGAAAAACAAAGGAAAAATAATAGCAAAAAAAATGTAACCAAGTTAAGAGAGCTGAGAACCCTAGCGATGGGTGACCGCACCGGGAAGTTAAGTCATGGACAGTTGACTAGCCCTAGACCGCGGGGAACCCTGAAAAATATTTTTAGGACTTAAAGAGACATCAATTGAATTATAAATATCATTAGAAATATCAAAGAAAAATTAATTAATTAGTACAAGGAAAAGTGAGAAATCGAAAAACGGACAAAACCCGGTGTTACCGAAAAATCGGGAATGCAACCCGAACAGGGGCATTGTGGTCATTTGACACCCCGAGTTGTCTTTTGACCTAAATGTCCATTGAAAATAAATAATATTACACTTGGAAAATGTCATGAAAAATTAAATTAGGAGTACCTAATATAAATAGCAAAAGTGGAGTGTGATTTGAGTAATTAGCACTTAAACATATTAAATTATTTTCTTAAGTGAGTGGAGCACTATGGGAATTTAATAAACACTAAGTGGGCAGATTACTCCACTATAACTTCATCTTCCTCATTCATTCAAACACCATGGCCGAAATGAAGAGCTCCCAAAGTCCTCCCATGGCCGCCCAAATGCATGGCTCTTTACACCCATTTTCAAGCTACATTTTCTTTACTTATCTTCATTAAAGTTTATCCCCACGTCACAAGGAAGAGTTTGATAGCAATTTTACGAAGTTTTAGTGAAGATTTAGCAAGTCCCAACAATAGGTAAGTTTGTGTTTTTGAATATTGCTTTGTTAAAGTTTGTAAGCATGTTATGGGTGTTTGATTTATGGAGAGATTTTTTAGGTTTGATGTTGAATGGGGAAGTGTACTTTTGGCAGCCATGGAAACACCTTGAAGACAGTTTATTTTTGCTTGTAAATGGTGAATTAAATGATTGATTAAATGTATATTGTGTAGGAAATTGTTTGGGTGATGTATACTTAGTATATGTGAATGTGTATTGAAATTTGAAGCTTGGAAATTAATGGAATGTAAATGCACAAATGCGATAGGTTGTTAACTCTTGAGGAATGCTGGAATTCATGCTTGGTTTACGGTATATTAATGTTGAATTGTGTTGGATGTTAGGGCAGTTTGAGTGTATATATGATGGTATGAAGTTGGACATGTAAATGAGCATGAATAGGTGCTTGAATTGTTGTAAATTGAGTTGAAAAATTCTATACTAAATGGTGCACATTGAATGTAATTGTAAGCTGCCAAAATGACCTATAATATGTTGTGAATTATGTTTAGGTTATGGTACAACCAGAATTGACTTGAATGTTGAGTTTGGTAAGTGTTAGGAGTGATCCTTGATGTGTATGAAAGAAATGCAATAAGGCAGTTTGTGTTTTAGGCCTAGAACTTTAAGTGTGTGGCTCCAATTTGTATGAGACTAATTGGAGGTGAAACTAGGCACAAAATGTGCCAACTTTCATTAAGGAAGCTTGCCAAAATTCTGCTTACAAGGTAGCTTGAAAAATGACCAAATTCGGATTAAGTGCAAATAAGGCCTGAAAATTGACCATTTGGGCAGCAGTTAGTGTTTAGGCCATAACTCACTCAAAATAGGTCCAATTGACCTGAAATTTTAACCATGAATAGTTAAGACCCATATCTACAAGTCTTATGAAGACATCAAAGCCCAGAAATGACCATAAGCAAGTCAAACAGCTTGAACAAGTTCGGGTCCAAAAACTAGCCGAACCAAAGTTGACCTAAAATGACCTAAAGTGATCAATTTTGATGCAATTTGACCAGTAACAGTAAAATGACCATAACTTGGTCTACATAACTCGGAATGACTTGAAATTTTGCCCCGCGTGCAATAAGACATAGACCTACAAGTTTGTAGTTTTGATCGAAACCCGAAAACCGAGGGAACTAGGTCTTCTGACTAGGTCAAACTAGCATCCCGGAATTCAGCAAATTGCAAGAAAATGCAATATACAAGGAAATGAATTTGGTAACATGTACCAACCCTAAAAGATTATCGAATGTGACATATTAGTAACATTAAAACCTAAATTACCTAGAATGCACCGAGGGTCGACATATTAGGTTGATTAAGCAAATAATAGCATTCAATGAATTACTTACCAAGCATTATCATTAGAGACAATTTGATTGAGTACTGAAACACTTCAAATTGTGTTTCTCAGTTAGCAAAGACTCAGAAAAAGGGAAGGAAACACTGAGTCAAGACCAGGAGACAGTTATCAGAGGTTTGTGCACAACAACTATTTCTTTTGAATTATTTTCAATTGAAATGAATTATAACTATTTGTACATTATTGTTTTAAATTGTGGAAATGTGTTTGAATGGATACTTATTATTTGAAAAGCCTTGTAAATGGTTTGAAACTGTGAAAAATTGTTTGAATGATATTGATGGATGCTTATTGATTGAAAAGTATTGGAAATGGTTTGAAATCACAACTATAATTTATATTGATTGTATTCCTCGCTAGCTTGTCTAGTGGGACGAATTGAATTCTCTCTCTGGCTGAAGTGTTGAGGTGTGCGCCTGTTGAGGACGAATTGGATGAGTACTCATATTTTTGCTAGCTAGCTATGTTATTCCTCATTAGTCATCGACTTTTGGAACGAATTGAATATCTCATTAGCCATCGGCTTTTGGGACAAATTGAACTTTGGAACATGATTAAGCTGTGTGTGATTTATTGAAATTTATTGTGATATTGAGAAATGGAGTTTAAATTCTTATTGACATTCACTGTCTTTTGAATTTAACTATGTTTTGATTACTGAGATTTATTGTGATATTGTGTTAAATTCCTTATGACATTAATTGTCTTGAATTTAACTATGATTTTACGTATCAATCATTTATATGATTTATGAATTGTGATTTAAAGTTGTATTTGGTTAATGTTGTGCACCATTGAGACATTGTCTCAGCGATAGCTTTTCATTCTTTATCGCGGTAGACAGACAGACAGACGCAGACTAGGCTGCTAGTACATCCAGCGAGAGATTATCGGGTATAACGAGTATACCACATTTTGCATTTTGTACTGTAATGTATGACCACTGTATGTACATATTGTTTTTGGTTTTGAGCAGTTGTAAATTAAAATTGTACATTGAAGTTGTAAAGTAAATTATGAGATATTTTAGCTTGTAAAAATTATACTGTATTTCTTTATTTCAGTCTTTGAAAAATTATTATGGATTTGAGTTGAGAAAATCTGTTGTGTTGAGTTATGTTGGAGTTGAGATTTAGAAATATATTGAAGTGCTTTTTTACAGGTTTTCTGAAGAACTGTTTTATCTAAATTACAGATGGCACTCTGCCAAAATTTTTACAGAAATTACTAATAGTCTAAATGTGTTAGCTAATTCACTTCAGTTCAAAAAGGTTTTTAACACCTGTAAATTGTGCTCACCACTGTAAAAAGAAGTAAGAAAAGTTTTAAAATCCCTTGTGGTGTATTTAATGGGTTATCAGTAGACGAAGTTGGTAATTCATTAGATATACTACGGGATCATGTTATGCCTTACAGAGAGGTAGGGTGTGACATAAGCTGACCTAATCCCTAGCACTAGTAATGGCTCCTGGTTTGGGTCGTTACATTAGTAATGAAAAATCAATTTCAAAGGAGGCGGAGGAGGGATAAGCAGCTTTATTGGGTTCGAAACATGAGTATTATAATACAAAGACAAATCTACAATGACCTCATTATGATCATCAGCATCATCATTTACGTTTGTGTCATCATTGTCAATCCATAGTTCATCAAATTCCTCTTCATCCTCATCATTATTGGGACAATAATCATTTTATTAGATTCAGCATCGTACACCAAAGGCTTGGACAAATATCTTCACTTTCACTGACAATCCCAATAACATTATCATCAAGCGTATTGCTATCAATTTGAGACAATAGATAGCATAAAATGGTTTCATCACCAGCATCCGTACAAGTAGCTGGATCCATGGAAGCAGCATTAAATGGTCCTACTTCATTAACAACATTTGCATATGCATCCAGTCAAAAAATGTCAACATATGATTCAATCGATGACATACCCCAAATTTTATCAATAAAATTAAACATCATATTTACATTGTCATTGTTCCCCAAATTCATGCAGTCCCATTTCATTGAACAATCTCCTAATATCGGTTGCCTAAATAAGACATTCAATATAAATTTATGTCCAGCTTGAAGTCCAATTTCACATACTATTTCAATACCTAAAGTACCAAAATCCATACATTTACCAATAATAATGTCCGTTGATGAACCCCTACAATACTTATAGTTTTCATCATGCATAATAATTTCCATCCTAGTATAAAGTACCATAAGATAGAATTGACATTAAACAGAAAAACAATTGACATTGCATATATCACAAATAAACAATTATTCACTTATTCAAAAATTTATTGTATTATTTATACATTTATTTTTGTATAAATTTAAGAGAAATTACCAAAAACTCCCTTATGGTTTCATTAATTTTAAATTAATGGGATTGTGGTTTATTTTGTGATGAAATAGTACCCTGAAATAAAAAATGAGTCAAACATAGGATTTTTTTTAAAAGTTTCCATTAATTTTTATTCACGTAAGAGCTCTTCAACATTAGCGCATTTTGACGAAAGGAAGATATAAAATCCTATTTTTTTAATAGTGTGAAATTACAGATACCACTTAGTCATAAAGTGAAGGATGTACTTTAAAGTGAAAAATGGGTGAAACTACGTGATGCCTTTTTCATAATTCTGTGAAAATCTTTTTTCCTATGTTTCAAATCAAACAATATACTATAGCATCATAATATAATATTATAATAAATTAAATCTAAATAATTTCTAAGAATATATTATTATCAAAATTTTCTATGAATTTTTTTTTATTTAAAAATATTTATAATTTTTTTCCATTTATCTCACTAAACTATTCAGAAATTCTTATTTTACTTATAATATAACATCACCTCAAACCCTAAACAATATATTATTATATAAGTAATATAGTGTTATAATACTTTTTCATTTTATTCCTAACTAATTTACTTCTCAATTCAAAACCCTAAACACTATACTATTATATAAGTAATATACCATTATAATAAATAATTTATGGTTAACAAAATTTATTTTTTATATTATTATCAAAATTTCTTATGGTTTTCGGTTTACGTAAAATTTTTTTCATTCATCCCATTAAACTATTAAATTATTTTAAACAAAAATTACAATTAATTAATATAAAAATTTTAATTTCGTCCATAATTTAGTTTTTCAATTTTTTATATTTTCAAAATATTATCTTAATGATATAATATTATATTATAATTTATCTAAATTATTTAATATAATATATTATAACCTCAACATTTTTATGGTTTTTTTTATCTAAAACTTTAAATAATTTTTTCCCATTCATCTCACTAAAATATTCAAAAATTATAATTTTAATTAGAAACAATGCAAATTTACGTAAAAATTAATTTCATTCCTAGCTAACTTACTTCCAACTTTAAAATTTAACAATATACAATTATATAAGTATTATAATATTATAATAATTTATAGAAAATATAATTTATTGTTTATTTTATTATAGATATTTCCTATGATTTTCAGTTTATCTAAAACTTTTATTTTTTTATTCAACTTACTAACCTATTAAAAATTTTTCAAACAAAATTTACAATATTAATTAATATGAAAATATTAATTTCCTTCATAACTATTTTTTTCCTATATTTCAAACTATTATCTAAATAATTAAATTTAATAACATGTTATGTCAACATAATTTACTATATTATATTATTTTCAATATTTTCTATTCAATTTTTTATTTATCTAAAAATATAATTTTTTTTCCATTCATCTCGCTAAACTATTCAAAATTATAATATATTATTTCATAATATTGTCCAAATTTCCTATGATTTTCGTTTAAGCTAAAATATTCATTTTTTTCCTGCCTTTTTACTAAACTATAAAAGATTTAAAAATTTAAATACAATATTAATTCATTCAAAATTTTAATTTCCTTCATATATATTTTATGTTTTGCAAATACAAAATTATAACAAAAATCTACTTGCATCTCTAACCCCATGCAAGCATGCATATTTCTAAATAATTCCACCACCTTTCTACTACTTTATGTTCAACAATATGAATACTTCAACCACTCCATCAACACAACGAAACACATTACACACTCAACTTTTCAAAATATTTAACACATCATATTTCTAGTTATTTAAACACAGCAGTTTGCATACTTTAAGTTTGAGAGAGTGCACCAAAGTTTCAAAAATCTCCCTTTATTTGACTCTAACAATACGAACTATCTCAACTTGCTACTCCACCTACAGAGACAAACTACCTCTACCACCTAGTCCACCAAGAGAGTGTGAGAGATGAGAGGGATGAGAGTAGTGAAAATGTTGAGGAAAAAAAATTCTTCTGCTTGCTATGTGAGGGTTGTGTGAGGTATAAATGAGTGCGGGTGGGATCTTAGGCAGAATAAATCTGAAATTTATTGAAGTGTCAATTCGGACACTAATATAACTTTCATCCCATATCTTTGAAAGTTATAGCATCCCACAAATCTGCTCTGTCGAATCCTTCTGCCCTAAAAGTACATAATATAGACTTGTTAATAAAAATCATAAAGTCCTTTGCTTGTAAAAACATGAAATTACACAGTATCTTTTGCAATTTTTTTATAATAATAATTAAAAAAAAGTTATTCAAATAAAATATTTAGACTTTGTTTATTTTGTGAAAAATAACATGTATATAAAAAATATTTTTTATGTAAATTATCTTTTATAAAAATATTTTTCATTATTTGATTGTAATATTAAATTAATAATATATGTCTTATGTCATATATATATATATATATTATCATTTTTATATTTTAATAAAATTATCAAAATTCATAAAATTACTTACACATTAAAAAAAAAAGAGAAGCCATTTCATTAAAAATGATGAAATTTTCTTTTTGATCATGAAAATATTTTATATTAATTAATTTGCTAAATATCCAAAACATTAGAGTAAAAAAAAAATATTTTTCAAAAAAATATTAAAAAAAAAATGGAGCCTTAATCACCAACCAGCAAATCCAGTAGTAAATTATTATTACGAATAACCTTTTTAATTAGTCTTCTCTTTTTTATTTTTTTATTTTCCCAAAACTTATATATATATATAAATATATATATATATATATATATATATATATATATATATATATATATATATATATATATATATATATATATATATATATATATATATATATATATATTAAGTATCATAGTAGTTGGTGTCACATGAATATCATCATTTTCTACTATGTTCGGCTTATAATGTAAACTGTGACAAACCAAAAAATCCTCTTAAAATAAAAATGAAATAATGGCTCGCTAAAATTGACTCTCTTGTTAATCTCTCATTTGTTTGACCAAAAAAATTAAAAAAAATTGGAAACATTTCCTCCGCTCCAAGCAACAAACAATTATTGATTTTTTTTTTTGTTTAACTTTATAAGCAACAAACAATTATTTATTTATTATTTATCATACCAAATTTAGTTTTGAATATAATTTTTTGAGAAAATAATTTAAAATATAATTGATATAAATAACTCTCATAATTTTTCTTCTTATAATTTCATTATATGTTCATTTAAAAACTTTTTTATAAATTTAATTTTATTTATTAAAATTCTATTAAAAATATTAAATTTTATAAATCTTAAAAGGAAATTAATTAATAAATAATTTTATATTTATGTAAGAAAATACAAAAGTTCATTTTCAAATGGAATGAATTTGATATCAAACATACTACTAGAAAAGACAAAAAAAAAGTACAATTTATTCTTATGAAAAAAAGTTATAATTTAATCCTCTATTTTTTACTAGACATAAATTAATATTTGAGGTATTTTTTTAATTAAAAAATAGTCATTCTATATTAAAATTTATTATAAATGAATTGAGAATTGTAGCAAAATAAATCCATCACATTTGATATTTTATAACAATTTAATTATATAATTTGAATATTTAATTTTTATATTCTCCTATTTATAAATAATAGTTATATTTAAAATTTTCACAATAATTAAAAAAATAATTAAATAGTATCTTAAAAATATTAATAATTTATTTAATTATCCTTTATACAATTACTTTAATATAATTTTCTCTCCCTACTAATATTGAAAAGGATAAAATAAAAAAATAAATAATTTTTCTTGATCTTTTAGATGCAATAGATAATTTTAGATAAAATAAAAAGTTAAATGAAATTATTATTTATGAATGAAGAAAGTATTTAAATTAATTATTTTAATTATGATTAATTAATATAGTTAATTAATGTTAAATTTTAATAAAATGGCTATACAGTTGATATAAATATGCCTTAAATACTAATTTATTTTTTTAAAAAATAAAAAAATTAAATTATCATTTTTATCATATTCAAAGATTAAATTATAAAATAAATAAAAACTACCCTTTAATTGTCTCCCAATGATATCTTTATTTTTGTTTTATTTTTTCTGATCAATGTAAACCAAGACACTTGTCCATCTTAGTAGCCACCAAATACACAAGTTAGCCTCTTGATATTTTTTCCCTCCCTTCACAAAACCTCAAGCTCATATAAGAGAGCTAAACGCTTCTGCAGCTCCTTCATTAGGGTTATCTAATCCAATCTACCATGGAGGGAAAAGCTTTCCTTCGTTCTCTATCCTCTTCCTCTCTTGCTTGCAACAGATTCTTCTTCCCTTGCAGATTTCCTCGCTCTTTCTCTTCCTTCTCCTCTTCTTCATCCTTCTCCGTTCATCGCATTTCCCACCGTCCGATTACCGCTCTTACCAGACGCACCCTCCTTCGCCGCCACTGGAAGGTGTACCCTATAGCTGCCACCTCTTCCTCTTTTCTTCGCTTTAATAAACGCTTCTCCTCTCTCTCCACTTCAGCTGTTGCCGCACAGCCAGCTCCGTCCTCTCCAGGTTCCAGTCTCTGTTTGTTGATTTTCTTCGTTTTTGGCTTCGGTTGAAGAATTGCTTTTTGAGAAAGGAAACATGAATTTCTAACTACAGATTTGAAATTTGTAACATCATGTTATTAATTTCTTCCTTCTTTTGGGGGCTTTGTGATCATATCAATTTTTATTTTAAATTGTTAATTGATATTTGAATTAATAAAAGATTATCGGAAAATGGAAGTATTCAGTTAGGAAGAAGGAAATGTAAATGGCTGCTAATTTGATTCTATGGTCGTTGCAGATGTTGTTAGTGTGCCGGATGAGGTTGCCGAGAAGTTTGGCTTTGAAAAGGTTTCCGAAGAGTTCATTGGGGAGTGTAAATCAAAGGCTGTGCTGTTCAGACATAAGAAGACTGGCGCTGAAGTCATCTCGGTTTCCAACGATGATGAGAATAAAGTTTTCGGCATTGTTTTCCGAACTCCTCCGTAAGTATAGTATCTGTACTTAACTGGGTGTCAGGCGAAGTCTATGGTGAAGTATTACTCTTTCCAGAGGTTGATATGTAGTTGAATTTTGAAGAAGATGGGTGATATAATATTTCATTTTTAACAATAAAAAGGTTATAATGAATTGTCAGATTTGTTTGGCTGTTTGGAGATTAGTAAAATGCTCAAATTGTTTGTTGTGATGAATAGATAAGTTATAATATGATAGGAACTGGACTACTTAGAATATTTGTTATATAAGAGGATTTTCAAGATGAATAAAAGAAACATATGAATGTAGTTTTGTTTTGTGGAACATGTAAAATAAGAACAGAAAATTAGAAAAAAGAAAAATATAGCACTATGGTCAAGGCAGTCCCAATAGAGTTCGCATCGATCCATGTACTCTGTACACTGCATATTTTCCTACTCTAGTCCCGAGAATCCATCTCTTTCCCCTAAAGCTAGCATGTTTCTGCATTCTTGATTCCTTCGATCTGCACCACAAAATGTCCACATTCCAAATTTCTCTAGAGCTACTAACCTCCACCATTCCATAGGCCAAGGACTTTGCGAAGTCAGTAGCTGGCTGATTTTATTACGAAACTAATCATGTGGCAGAATTAAAAACTGCTTTTAGGACACTCACGTGTGGAAGGTTCTAATTCTTCTTTGCCAACTTCTTTTCAAGATTTGTGAACTTTAAGTGATTCTTTACACTTTGACCTTCTATTATTTTCCTTTATAGACTGTTTTTGGTTTATTGTTGAGGAGCTCTCCCTTATAGTCATTTTTTTTGTAATCATGCTAAGTGTCCTTGGCATTTATCAATATAAACAACTGTCAAAAACTAGATATGTGGCAAGAATAATTGCTATGTAAGGCTGAAGATTGGGATAAATAGCCATTTATTAGTTTCTGGCAGAAGACTAGGTTTATTCTTATTACTTCCATGAACTACAGTAGGTTGCTTCCTACCCCCATTTGAAGCAATTTTAGGCCCACAAGAAAATGCTTTGATGGATTAACCAACTGCATTGGTCATCACTAAGTAATTTTTCTTGAAACTAATATAATTTGTGAAGATGATCTAGTCATGTCATGCTTTCTCTGTTTAACTTTAGTAGGTGTTTGTTTTAAATTTTGGATATTGGTGGTGTGCCAATTCTTTTGTATAGCCATTTTCACATTGAAATTGCAGTCAACTGTAAAAAACTGTGGTAAGTTGCTTGCAATGCTAACAAACCATCATTTGTTTAACCGTAAATACCATTTGTAAATTTGCAACTGTAAAATTGGGGAACATATTAGCCTCCTCCATTATTGTCGAATTTTGATGTTCATAACTATTTCTAGAAGTTGTGGAGATTCTGGTTCGTTCAATCTTGGCTTTTGTTCTAGTAGTAGTAGTAGTAGTAGTTGTTGTTGTTGTTGTTACATGTATATGTGCATGCACATGAAAACATATTTGGAGTTGAAGGAATTAACTAGCTTAATCTCATTATCTTCTCTCTGATCCTAACTGCTAATGCTGTAATGCAGCAAGGATTCAACAGGCATTCCACACATATTGGAACACAGTGTATTATGTGGGTCAAGAAAATATCCTTTGAAGGAACCATTTGTTGAGCTGCTGAAAGGCAGCTTAAATACTTTTCTGAATGCATTCACATATCCAGACAGGACTTGCTATCCAGTTGCTTCCACAAATACAAAGGTAATAGCTGTGAAAAGTTTCATGGTTTTACTCCTTCAAATGTGGTACGCTTTTTTTGGATTCAATTTGGACCTTAATGCAAGGCTGTTGTTTTTAAAAACAGGATTTCTACAATTTGGTTGATGTATACCTGGATGCAGTATTCTTCCCTAAATGTGTGGACGACTACCAGACATTTCAACAGGAGGGTTGGCATTTTGAGCTCAACAATCCTTCAGAAGAAATATGTTATAAAGGTTACCATTTTAGCAAATATACTTGGCGACTGGTTGCTTGAAATGGTCAGGTTCCCCATTTCTGATAACTTGTATATATTTTCTTTCCTTCTTTGAGGAGTTTTTCCTCTTCTTAATTTCAGGTGTTGTTTTTAATGAGATGAAGGGTGTTTATTCTCAGCCTGATAATATATTGGGGCGGACTTCTCAACAGGCAATATTTCTTGTTTCTGATTGTTTACTTTATATTTTTCCTGATAACATTAGTGAAATTGTTGAATTATGTTTTATAATATGGGTGCATATTGTCGTAATTTTTTGGTTAATTTCTATGATTTTCATTCGTGATAATTATGGATTGATTCTGACTGAATCAACCTAACTATTCTTCCTCTTGCACTCAAGGTTATTATATTGTTGATGCTAGTCTTTATTGTCTCAAGTGTTTGGACTCCTATAACAATCTGAAATAATTAATATTTTCCTAAACCTATAATGACTTGAAATGAAGGCGTGTTGGACGTAAAGATTCAAATGGCCCTAGTTCGATATTTATTCTGCCAATCATTAGTCTTATAGGAAATGCTTTCGAGGTGAACTTGCGAAGTATTTATTCTTATCTACTATTGGTAACTATTACATGTATATATTTACAGGCACTCTTTCCAGACAATACCTATGGTGTTGATAGTGGAGGTGATCCAAAAGTCATCCCTAAATTGACATTTGAGCAATTTCAGGTCTGTCGCATGCATCAAGTTGCTATTCTTTTTCTAGTTTTTGGGTTTAAAAGTATGAAAGCATAAACTGTGCATACTGCTTTTTATGGTTTTGGATGATTGGAAAGTGAACATTTCTTCTTAATTGGTAAGTCCTAGTGATATTCTGCTTGCTAACTGTTTTTTCACAATTTTCTTTAGTTGATTTTTTTGTAAAATTACGTTGGGGCGTCCTCTACTCACGACGCGCTACATCGGAGCCCGGGCGTAGTGAGAAATATGCAAGGGTGTAGGGCTTTTACCGAAAGCGACGCGCCATGCCGGCGCCCGGGTGTGGTGTTAAGTGAGCAAGGGTTCCCACATCATGGACCGGTGTGGGTAAAGAAATTAGTCTATAGGACAGATAGTAGAACAGATAGTGGAACAAAACACAAGATAGACATAGAAAGCAATAGAAGATATCATAAAAGGAGACCAATTAGGAAGGAGCAGGATAGGAGGAGGATCAGGGTTGGTACTTGGAATGTTGGATCACTTACAGGAAAATTAATGGAGCTTGTGGATACCTTGGAAAGGAGAAGGGTGAATATTGCTTGTATTCAGGAGACTAAATGGGTAGGAGAGAAAAGTAAGGAAGTGGGTAATTCAGGGTACAAATTGTGGTTTACCGGAAAGGAGAGAAACAAGAATGGAGTGGGCATAATCATAGACAGGACATTGAAAGATGCAGTAATAGCTGTGAAAAGAATAGGAGATAGAATTATACTAGTAAAGCTAGTACTAGAAGGAGAAACAATAAATATAGTTAGTGCTTATGCCCCGCAAATAGGACTAGACAGTGAGAGTAAAAAAAGGTTTTGGGAAGATATGGATGATTTAATGCAAAGCATACCGAATGAAGAGAATGTTTTCATTGGTGGAGATTTGAATGGACATGTAGGAAGTGATAGACAAGGTTATGAGAATGTTCATGGAAGTTTTTGTTTTGGCAGTCTAAATGAGGAGGGAAAAAACATCCTGGATTTTGCTATGACATACGACCTAATACTAGCAAATACCTACATTATAAAAAGAGAGTCACATTTAGTGACTTTCAAAAGTGGGCAACATAGAAGCCAAATCGACTTCCTCTTAACCAAGAAGACAAATAGAGCTCTATGCAAGACTTGCAAGGTCATTCCAGGAGAGGCTTTAACAAGTCAACATCGGTTGGTGGTCTTGGATGTCAAGTTTAGGAACAATTCAAGTAAGGTAAGAAGAAATAGTGTAGCTCGAACAAAGTGGTGGGAGTTCAAAGGAGTAAAGCAAGTGAAGTTCAAAAATGAGATTCTCGAGTCTGAAGTATGGAAGCTGGATATGGAGGCCAATGATATCTGGATACAGATGGCATCAAAGATTAGAGAAGTAGTTAGAAAAGTACTTGGAGAGTCTAAAGGACATGGATCACCCTCAAAAGAGAGATGGTGGTGGAATAAGGAAGTACAAAAGGCAGTGAAGAGAAAAAGGGAATGGTATAAGAAATTACCTAAATGTGATAATAATGAGGCATATGAACAGTACAAGATAGCAAAGAAAGAGGCAAAAAGGGCAGTTAGTCAAGCAAGAGCACAGGCTTTTGAAAAGTTATATGAGAAACTTGGAACTAAAGAATGAGAGAAAGATATTTATAGATTAGCAAGGAGGAGAGAAAGGAAATGTCAAGATCTGAATCAAGTTAGGTGCATTAAGGATAAAGAAGGAAAAATGTTGGTGAAAGATGAGGACATTAAAGAAAGATGGAGAAATTATTTTAATGATCTCTTTAATAATAGTTAAAATGGTAATAGCGTGAATATAGACTATAGAACAATAGAAAAGAATGTGAATTATACTAGAAGGATTAGATTTTTAGAAGGAAGCATTTAAGAGAATGAAAGTGGGTAAAGCCGCCTGTGGACCTGATGAAATACCAATTGAAGTGTGGAAGTGTTTGGGAGATATGGGAGTGGCATGGTTAATTAAATTATTTAATAAGATTCTAAACTCAAAGAAAATGCCTGATGAATGGAAGAGGAGTATTTTAGTACCTATTTTTAAAAATAAGGGAGACATACAGAGTTGCTCAAACTATAAGGGGAATTAAACTCATGAGCCATACTATGAAGTTGTGGGAGAGAGTTGTGGAGCATCGACTACGTCATGATACTTCTATCTCTCTCAATCAATTTGGTTTCATGCCCGGTCATTCAACTATGGAAGCAATCTTTCTTATTAGAAGCTTGGTGGAGAAATATAGAGATGTGAAGAAAGATCTACACATGGTTTTTATTGATTTGGAGAAGGCTTATGATAGTGTTCCAAGAGATGTCTTATGGAATGTGTTAGAACAAAAGAGTGTATCTATTAGGTACATACAAGTATTGAAAGATATGTATGAAAGAGCAACTATTATTGTGCGCATAGTGGGAGGGGACAAGAGATTTTCGATCTCAATTGGATTATACCAAGGATCAGTCATAAGCCCTTACCTTTTTACATTAGTTTTAGATGAATTGATGGAATATATACAAGAGAGTATTCCTTGGTGCATATTGTTTGCGGATGATATTGTTCTGATAGATAAGACACGAGAAGGAGTCAATAGAAAGCTAGAGCTTTGGAGAAGTACTCTAGAGTCAAAGGGTTTTAAGTTAAGTAGAACGAAAACAGAATACATGCATTACAAGTTTAGTGAAGGCCAAACTGGTGATAGGGAAGGAGTTAGTTTGAATGGAGTGGTACTGTCCCAAAGTAATCACTTTAAATATCTAGGCTCAGTCCTTCAAGTATATGGGGGATGTGAGGAGGATGTTAGTCATAGGATTAAAGCCGGATGGTTGAAGTGGAGACGTGCCACGGGAGTTTTATGTGATCGTAAAATTCCCAATGAGTTGAAAGAAAAATTTTCTTTGTCTGACCATACGATGGCTATGTTATATGGTAGTGAGTGTTGGGCACTGAAAGAGTCGTATGCGTCTAAGATAAGAGTTGCAGAGATGAGAATGTTAAGGTGGATGAGTGGCCATACTAGACTAGATAAAGTCCGTAATGAGAGTATTAGAGAAAAGGTAGGAGTGGGGTCAATTGAAAATAAGTTGAGAGAAGGGAGATTGAGATGGTTTGTTCATGTGAAGCGTAGACATACGGAGGCTCCAGTTAGACAAGTAGAGCACATTAGGTTAGAGGATAGAAAGAAAAAAAGGGGTAGACCTAAATTAACTTGGAGGAGAGTAGTACAACATAACCTAGAAGCATTACATGTTTCTGAGGATTTAACCCAAAATCGTTTAGAGTGGAGAAAGCGAATCCATATAGCAGATCCCAAATCTTTGGGATAAAGGCTTAGTTGAGTTGAGTTTTGATTTTTTTGTAAAATTAATTTTATGAACTGTTGCATTATTCCTTCATCAGGTTTTAGGGAACTTGTAATGTTTCTTTTGTCTTATAGAGGATTATAATGATACAATTTGTGATTTTATTAGATAGTTTAGGGCAACATATAGCAATTCTTTTTTTTTTCTTTAATTTTTTTTATTCTCAGTAACAAGACCCTTTTGGGACATTATATGTGAATTCCAAAACTCTGGTGCCGAGCACTACTCTTGGAATTATGTAAGGCTCAAGATTCTCTTTACTTTATAAAGGAAAGAAGCGTTAGCAGAAGGAATTAAAAAAAAAGGTGTTAATTTGATAAAATAAGGAAAAAATAAGAGGAAATTGTGATTGGTATTTTTAATTTACTGAAAATTCTGAAATTATTCTCATAATTATAATTTGAAATTGAGTAAATACCTCTTCATTGAATATGGGAATCCAATCTTCTTGTCAATTCTGTCCTGGCATAAGGGGACTTGATCTATTATGTTAGTATGATTTGCAGCCATCAAAACCCAAAAAATGCATCAACCCAATTGGTGGGCAAAAGCTTATAGTTAACCAACAAACTTTGTTTGCTCAAAACAAGTGAAATATATGTAACTGCAATTTATGTGTGATGCTAATAATTAGCCATCTTGCTAACTTGCCTTATGTTGTAATAATAATAATAATAATAATAATAATAATAATAATAATAATAATAATAAAACATCATCTGTTTTTCACGTCTTTATATTATATTAGTTATTAATTGATTAGAGCCCTTCCATGTAAATAGTAAAGACAAACATGTACTTTTTGGTCCATTCAAATGTTTCCCCTCTCCATATGTACTTGTATATGTAACCCAACCAGCCATCCTTTTAACTTTAATCCAAGAATTTGAACAAGAAAAAGACAATAATTATTAAACTTTGGCATATATCTAATAGAGCTATTTGGAATCAGTTGAAGCAGTTCTAAATTTTATGCTTTTATGAATTTTTATATCCAAGTGCAATTATCAATGCGTTAAATGGAACTAATATTCCACAATGTTATATTAAAAATATTGGTCTGCCTTAAATGGAAACTTGATATCAAGAATTAAATTTGATTTAATTTTGAATCTCTATGGTAGAAATCTGCATCGTTCATTCTTTAGTACTATATAAAATTTCTAGGAGAAAGTGATTTACATTATGGCATAAACAAAGGTTGAAGAATATGAGATTGAAGAATCCAACGATTCAAGTCTTGAGCATTCACATGTTGAAGAGCCTTTTTCAGAGCAAGAAATTGATATGACTACACAACCAAAGCTTGAGGAAGATATATTGGGGAATGAAGAAGATTCTATGGAGACATCAATGAAAATTGAAGATCCTATTGAGTTAACGGGCATTTTAACTGTTGTTCTAATTGATTTTATCTTCCTAGATGTTTCTAAGAATATAAAAGCGAGTTCAAACTTCTTCAAGTCATTCTTATTGCTACCGTTCAAGAAGATCCTACTTTGTGTTTTCTTTACTTGGTTCTTGATCCTTCAACACTTTAGAACTCGAGATCGAGTTTTCTCCAACCAAGAGAAAATAATACAGAATAGGAAGTTTAAAATTTTATTTAGGAATTTTAATTATTATAGAACTAGGAAATCTGAAGAGTTTATATTGTTTAGGAATTTTATTATTATTAGGTCTATTATTTCTTAATTTATCTTATTTAGTATTCCTAATTAGAGTTAAATTAGGATTTCTATTCTTAATTTGATTAGAGTTGTAAGCTCTATAAATAGAACTAATTTTCTATTATTCAATAGTTTTGGATTATGATTATTATTGATATTAATGAAATTATTGAGAATTAGTTTTCTCTTCAATGATTGGTTTTTATTTTGTTCTTTGTTCTTGTTTGTTCTACATCAAATAGATTCAAAATAAACATTTTTTAGGAGAAAAAGATCTATATTATAATATGCTTTCAACATATGAATATTATTTTGTTGATTGCTTGAGTTAAATAGGCTTTTGTGGGCTAATTTACTTGTGATCAGTAGACTTTTCACTAAGTTTCATTATGATCACTGAAGAATTTTTCGTTCCATTAAAGTGCTTAATGAAAAAATATAACCTGTTTTCTGGTTTGGATTTGCTGGCATGGCATTTTTACACTATTTTTTACAGTACAAGCTGCTAATGAAAGGTCTACTTGATTGAGGGGCCCACATGACCAAAAGTACACCCCTTTTCTTCTTTCAAAGCTGTGTTACATATCAACCTCAGCTTGAAGAAACCCAAAATCTGAAATGAGAAATCCAAAATCTGAAATGAGAATTGAAATTCTCCTTCTAGGTTCAGAGTTCTTCCTTTCTCTATGAATTCATTTTCCAAAATATCCCAACCTTTGCTTCTTCTCTTGTCCTCTTCAAAACCCTAAACCTATCCTAATCTCTGTAAACCATATATATATCCACAAATTTTTCTCACCATCGTGCTCCAATTCCCGATCCATCCATCACATTTTCGTTTCTCAGTACGCTCCTTTCTCTCTTACCAAACCCTCAATTCTGTGTCTTCTATCCTCTATCACTAAACTTTCTGCAAAAGCCCTAAACGTCAACTTTGTTTCTGACCCCTAGATGTTCTTTCCCTTCAATTCTAATTTGAAAGAAAGACCAATAGAGTTGGATGTAAATGATAGTGGTGTAAGAGATTGAATTTTGGGCAACCTATTGAGTAGAAGTGGATGAAATTGATGATGCAAAGGTGTATTTTGAAGTTGATTGAATAAAAAAATTGTTTGTAGAGATTTTGTGGGAAATAGAGCTTTTAAAGGAGGAGGAAACAGAGCTTTGAAAGGAGTTGTTTTAGTCAAGTGAGTCCTGAGTGAGCAGCTATTGCTGCAAAAAACAGTGTAAAACTGCCATGTCATTGTCTCAAAACCAGAAAACCGATTATATCAAGTCACAATGGTTCAATTGTGACTAATTTTTAATTAAGTGATTTAATGGCACGTAAAATTCTTTAGTGATTATAATGGAATTAGTGAAAAGTTAAATGATCATAGATAAAATTAACCAAAGTTTTTGTTGTCAATTTGTCTACATTTTTTTGCCTGTTTGTGAATTCTAGTAAGGTAGTATATATATATAGGATGGTCACTACCTTATTAATGGAAAAAAAATTGTGTTTTAAGTTATATCCTCTTGATTATAATTAACATACAATTTTCACTTGTTCCTTAACCAAAATTACAGGAATTCCACCGTAAATATTACCATCCCAGCAATGCGAGGATATGGTTTTATGGAGATGATGATCCAGTTGAGCGTTTACGCATCTTGAGTGGTACTAAAAAGCATATTCATATTGATGTATTAATTAAGCAATGTCTGTTTCTCAGTTTCATTTATTTATAAATGTTTTTATACTTTGTCTTGGAGAAATACTCAGATAACATCCTAAATGAAAAAGATTCAAAGCTAAAGTTTCAAAATTGTTTTACCATAGAGGTCATGAGAGTCAAAATGTTAGTTGTCCCTAAGGTTTCGCTAAAATAAATGCCTTATTATTATCGCTGAAATAAATGCCTTGTTATTCTTATTCTTATTATTTTTATTTATTTATTTATTTATTTTATCACAGCTAGTTCAGCTAAAAAAAAAAAAAAAAAGAAACACTCGAACATTTACCAGGATTTTAAATTGTGCTTTCAGCTGTGGTATCATGGTGTAGTGGCCCAACTGAATTGAATGCAATCGCTGCTATAAATTTATCAATAAATTAGCAGAATCACTCAAGTAAATAGTTTAATGAGATTTAAACTAAATATGTAGCTTATCAATGCTTCCAACACATGACTAACCTATTACCTGAATATCTATGTGTGTGTAAACCTACAAGAGATAACTAAATATGAAGCATCGATTTTGCATGTTATGCTAATTCTAATAATTTATACCTAAAATTGTAAAAAAAAAAAATTCAAATGCATCATAATTTTGTAGATCAAGTAAATATTTAGTTAATCTAGCAAATAATGACAATAGGAATAGAATGAGTGATAGACGGTATGAACTATAAAAAAGTTCAAAATTTTAGTTTATAGAATATAGAACCTTTGATATATGGTGGGATGATAAGATTCTATTGGAAATCTGGTACCAAATGGGATTTTGATGTGAATAACCAACTTGTGGAAGGCTTGAGTGTGTACATGAAGCAAAAAAGTCAGGTGGAATGTGGTTTTTGGAGGTTACTGTTGACACATCCAAAAGACGAGTTTGACAATACTAGAATGGCCATAATGGGTGGTTATATGTACCTGAAAAGCCCTGTATTCATGCATCATGCCTATACTGCACTGCTTTGATTTCACCAGGGTGTAATTCATTATTGGCTGGGAAAATCCATTACACAAGGTTTGATATATTATATGTTGGCTCTTGTCCAAATCCTGTATTTTAATATTTACATTTTAGGTGTCTAACTAAATATGTTGCTATATTGTCTTATTATCTGCTTTGTTTCATCTTTTATTTATTTTAGGCCTAAAAAAAATAAAGAAAGAAAAAAGATGATTGGTGCTTTCTACATTGTGTCTGGATCTTTTATCTTCATTGATTTGGGTTACATACTTCTGTTAGAGATACAAGTGTATCCTGTCTGAATTTTATCCAAAATTTTTATTAGCTTCTCATTGAAAATGCACAATTATGGAACCCATACTTTACTGGAAAGGAGTTAATGTCGCGTGTATTTCACTCCTAGAGCATATATGATTGGCATTGAGAATCCCTTGTGGCAGTAGTCTTTTGATTTAGCAGTCACATGTTTTAGATTTTAGAAGGTAGAGTTCATGCCATATCATTTCCTTTTCAATACAATATGGACCCTGCAACTCCTACTTGGTGTCCAAGAAGTTACAGTGGAATTTGGATGAAGGCCTAATAAATACAACCATATTACTAACTAAATTATTTGGCCTAAATTGATAAAATTAAATCAACTGGTTTTAATTATGACTAAAGTGTCAAATAGCAAGTTTATGTTTTTGCATATTAATCTTATTCTTATGTTGCAGCATCTTATATAAACTCTCTCTCTCTCTCTCTCTCTCTCTCTCTCTCTCTCTCAGAGTATCTGGATGTGTTTAATGCTAGTTCAGCTCCAAATGAGTCAAAGATTGAACTGCAAAAGCTTTTCCCTGAGCCAGTCAGGATTGTTGAGAAATATCCTGCTGGTGAAGGGGGTGATTTAAAAAAGAAGCATATGGTATGCCTTAATTGGTTGCTTTCTGAAAAACCCTTAGACTTGGAAACTGAGCTTACACTTGGGTTTTTGGATCATCTTATGTTGGGAACTCCTGCTTCTCCCTTGAGGAAAATCTTGCTGGAAAGTGGCCTGGGAGATGCCATTGTTGGTGGTGGGATTGAAGATGAGCTGCTACAGCCCCAATTTAGTATTGGATTGAAGGGTGTTTCTGAAGAAGACATTCACAAGGTAGAAGAATTAATCATGAGTACGCTTAAGAAATTATCTGAGGAAGGATTTGAGACAGATGCTGTTGAGGCATCCATGAATACAATTGAGTTCTCTCTCAGGGAAAACAACACTGGCTCATTTCCTCGAGGCTTATCATTGATGCTTCGATCCATTGTAAGTTATGCGCTTCCCCCCTTCTTTCAAAAATATGCATAACTTTATTTATTTTCTTATAGGCTTAATGCCTTTTTGTTTGGGCAGGGTAAGTGGATATATGATAGGGATCCCTTTGAACCTTTAAAATATGAGAAACCTTTGAAGGCCCTCAAAGCTAGAATAGCAGAGGAAGGTTCTAAAGCTGTTTTTTCTCCTCTAATTGAGAAATTCATCTTGAACAATCCTCATCGAGTAACTGTAGAAATGCGGGTAAGCAGTTTAGACTGAGAGTTTACAACCTATATATGTTTGCTACCTGCATATTAAATTTATCAGATGACAATGGGCATTGTCCTAGTTCAGCCTGATCCAGAAAAAGCTACTTGTGATGAGGCTGCTGAGAGAGAAATCTTGGAGAAATTGAAAGCTAGCATGACAGAAGAAGATCTTGCTGAGCTTGCACGTGCAACACAGGAACTAAGATTGAAGCAGGAAACTCCTGATCCACCAGAAGCTTTGAAAACTGTGCCAAGTCTATCTCTTAAGGATATTCCTAAAGAACCTATACATGTTCCTACAGAGGTTGATATGCTCAATATTCTGTGCTTGACTGTCTGACAAATAACAATTTCGAGTGAAAACTTTACTAAGCATTTGTATGCCATATCTAGGTTGGGGATATCCATGGAGTGAAAGTCTTGCGGCATAACCTCTTCACTAATGATGTCCTTTATGCTGAAGTTGTATTTAATATGAGATCACTGAAGCAGGAACTTCTTCCTTTAATGCCACTTTTCTGGTGAGTTGTTTTCTTAAAGATTATTAAAGATTTTGATCGTCATTTTTGTTATATCTCTAACTCTTATTCTTAAATCCTCATTTGTAAGCTTAATTTTTTTTGGTTGAGTGTTTTTCTTGGCATAGTATTGGAACTTCTTTGACCATTTAATAAGTAGTCCAATGTTCAAATTTGGGTTCATGGTTTGCTTGTACCTGTCCATACTTCAATCCCAGATCCCAGTGGGCTTTTTCTTGGTCCTTCTGCTGTCTCAAATTTGAATAGAAGATGTTCAAGTAAAACTGCACTTAGAACAAAGATCTGGAACTAACATATTGATGTAGTAGTAGTCAAGGAAAACTAAATTTGGCAACTATTTTGATTTAATTTTTTATTGTAAAATTAAGAAGTTTAGAATTTCTATTATTTGGGAAATTTAATTAGTAATTAGTATTTTTATCATTTAGGAATATTAAAGAGTTTTTTTCTTACTTAGTATTGGCTTAATTTTTACCTATTTTGGGATTCCTAATCCTAGTAGTAGTAGGATTAATATTAGTCTATAAATACCTTTATTAACTTGGGTATTTTTCTAGAGCTTATTTTGATTATTATTGACAATTAAGAAATAATAAGAATTTCGAGAATTATATACCTTTTCCCTAGGAGTGTTCTTGGTTCTAAATCACATATGGTCATTCTTTATTTGGTATGATAAATTTTTGGAATCTACATGAATCTGATTCTACTCTAGATTTTTCAGCATAAGATACTGGACTTGCGAATGCCATCTGTATATTAAAAAAAAAAAAGCATATAACCCATTAAGTAACAGGATCTTAAGGAGCCAATTTGTTGATTTCCATTTAATATCTGTGAATGTGGATTCACAATGAAACACTGGTGTGTTGTCCTTTAATGCTGTAGAAAGAGATGATTCTCCTTAATTTCAATTAATCTGTACATGGGTATATATATACAATTGATTCCTATAATTGTGTTCTACTAATTAGGAAGAAATTCTAAATAAGAAATCCTAAATAGGAATACAGAATACAGAATATACAAAGAAATAATATAGTGATTGACTTTCCATAACACTCCCCCTCAAGTTAGAGCGTAGATGTTAATCATGTCCAACTTGTTACAAATGTAGTCAATCCTAGCTCCATTCAGAGCTTTTGTAAAAATATCTCTTAACTGCTCTCCAGTTTTGATGTGTTCTGTTGAGATGATCTGTTGTTGAATCTTTTCATGAATAAAGTGACAATCAATCTCAATATGTTTGGTCCGCTCATGAAACACCGGATTAGAAGCAATATGGAGAGCAGCTTGATTATCACACCACAATTTCGCAGGCAGGGAGGTCTTAAAACCTATCTCATCTAGTAATTGAAGTATCTACATTACCTCACATACTGATTGTGCCATGGCTCTGTATTCGGATTTAGCACTAGATCGAGAAACTACACTATGCTTCTTGCTTCTCCAAGACACCAAATTTCCTCCAACAAAAACGCAATATCCAGTAGTTGACCTCCTGTCAGCCTTAGATCCATCCCAGTCGGCATATGAAAAACATTCAACATTCAAATGCCCATGATTACCATATAACAAACCTCTTCCTGGAGCACCCTTCAGATAACACAAGATTTTTCCCAAGGTTTCCCCATGAGCAACAGTTGGGGAAGACATAAATTGACTTACCACACTAACGGCATAAGCAATATCAGGACGAGTGACTGTAAGGTAGTTCAAGTTTCCTACCAATCTCCTGTATCTCTCTGGATCTTCAAACAACTCACTATCCCCTGCTAACGGTTGTAAATTTGGAGTCATTGGTGCACTACAAGGCTTAGCAACTAATTTTTCTGTCTTTGTCAATAAATCGAGGACATATTTTCTTTGAGACAAGAAAATACCCTTCTTACTTCTCATAACTTCAATACCCAAGAAATACTTTAACAATCCCAAGTCTTTGGTCTGAAACTGGGTTTGGAAGAAGGTTTTAAGAGATGAAATACCTGCAGAGTCACTCCCAGTGATGACAATGTCATCCACATAGACTACCAGGAGAATTAGACCAGCCTCAGATTGCCTATAAAATACTGAGTGATCACACTTACTCTTTTGCATACCAAATTCCTGTATTGCTTCACTAAATTTTCAAAACCAGGCCCTAGGACTTTGTTTCAAGCCGTAAAGAGACTTTCGAAGCCTACAAACTTTACCCAACCTCTTGAGCAACAAACCCAGGTGGTTGCTCCATATACACCTCCTCCTGAAGATCACCGTGAAGGAAAGCATTCTTGATATCCAATTGGTGCAGGGGCCAATCATATATAGCTGCTAAAGAGATAAACAAGCGACCGGAAGTAAGTTTAGCTACAGGAGAAAAAAGTGTCAGAGTAGTCAACCCCATATGTCTGAGCATATCCTTTTACTATAAGGCGTGCTTTTAACCTAGCTACAGAACCATTAGGATTTACCTTTACTGTAAATACCCATTTGCAACCAATAGCTTTCTTACCAGTGGGCAAAGGCAACAGTTCCTATATACCATTAGCATCTAAAGCCTCCATTTTCTCTTTCATAGCAGCACACCAGCCAGGATGAGACAATGCCTCACCAACAGTATTAGGGATAGGAACAAAGTCTAAAGAAGTAACAAAACACCGAGAACAAGAAGACAATTGATTATAAGAAACAAAAGAAGAGATAGGGTAAGTACATGAACGTTTACCTTTACGAAGAGCAATGGGTAAGTCTAGATCAGAATCATGATCAATATGAGGTACAGGATCTCCCAACGAAGTAGCTGGTGGAAGATCTGAGTCAGGAATCTCTAATCTCTTGGAATAAACATGAACAATGGGAGGTCGAGTAGGTCTAGAGACAGAAGGATCAGGCTGTGGGAGAGGACTAGACATTGGTTGGACAGTATATATTAAGAGATCATCCTCCTCCCCCCTGACTCTCATACACAGATGGAGGAAAAAATGGAGTGGACTCAAAAAAATGTGACATCTGTAGAAACAAGATAACGATTAAGAGTAGAAGAGAAACAACGGTACCCTTTTTGGAGCCGGGAGTACCCAAGAAAGACACATTTGAGAGACTTTGGATCCAATTTAGTAATCTGTGGACGAACATCACGCACAAAACAGGTACAACAAAAAATACGGGGTTCAACAGGGAACAAAGATTTTGTAGGAAACAAAGCAATATATGAAATATCCCCATTAAGGACAGAAGACGACATACGATTGATAAAAAAATATGCCGTAGAAACTGCATCCGCCCAAAAGTGTCTAGGAACTTTCATCTGAAAAAGAAGAGCATGAGTTACCTCAAGAAGATGCCGATTTTTTCTTTCGGTCACGCCATTTTGGGATGGGGTATCCACACAGGAAGACTGATGAAGAATGCCATTTTGTGTCATATAAGATTGAAATTGTGCTGAAAAGTATTTTTTGGCATTGTCACTTCTTAATATGCGCACAGAAATATTAAATTGAGTTTTGATTTCATTACAAAAGGCACAAAAGATAGAAAATAATTCAGAACGATTCTTCATTAAATATAACCAGGTAACACGAGAGTAATCATCAACAAAAGTAACAAAATAACGAAATCCAGTTTTAGAAGTAACAGAACAAAGACCCCAAACATCAGAATGAACTAACTCAAAAGGGGATGAAGCCCGTTTATTGACTCTAGACACAGAAGGCAAACGATGATGTTTTACAAACTGACACGACTCACATTCTAGTACTGATAAAGACTGAAACTGAGGACATAGCTTCTTCATGGTAGAGAAAGAAGGATGATCCAATCTACAATGAGCTTCAAGAGGTGTTAAGGTACTGAAGCAAACAAGCAACTGCGGTACATGATTTTCCAGAATGTAGAGACCACCTGACTCGCGTCCTCTACCAATAATCTGTGTCGTCGTAAGATCCTGAAACATACACTGGTCAGGAAAGAAGGAAACAGAATAATTTAAGGTACGAGTAAGTTTACTAACAGAAAGTAGATTAAAAGAGAATTTTGGTAGACACAAAACAGATGACAAAGAAATTGACGAAGTCGGGTTCGTAGTTCCAGAACCCATGACACAAGAAGTGGAACCATCAGCTAAAGTAACCGTAGAGCAAGTGAGATTAGACTGAAAAGCAGATAAAAGACTAGAATTACCTGTCATGTGATCTGTTGCACCAGAATCAATAACTCATTTGGATGAGGAAGATACAAGGCATGTAGTGGATTTACCTGACTCAGCAATCGCAGTGACAGGGGAACTGGTAGGCTTTAGAGATGCCTGATACTGGGGAAATTGTACAAAATCCTTTGCAGGTACCAAAATAGTTTTCTCAGAGGTAGATACTGTAGAATCCTCTGCTGCTATATTTGTCATCTGTGATCGTTGATTTTTCTTCTGAAGTTGCGGATAATTGTATTTTGTATGGCCAGGCTCATGGCAATAATAACAAATGACTCCTCTTGAGTCCTGATTAGAACTAGCCTCTCCATTACGCTGATTACTTTTGTTGCCTGTAATTTCTCCTCTACTTCCTCTTCTATTACCCTGTTGTCCATTTGGATTACGGCTAATAAGAGCACTACTGGCAGGTTGTGAAGATTTGGTACTTTCTGTATGAAGAACCCGTGTGAACGTTTCATGCAAAGAGGAAATCTCGGAACTGGAGAGAATTTGAGATTTAGCAGTCTCATACTGTGAAGGAAGGCTTGCAAGAAAACTCATAATAGCCAATTGCTCCCGTTGGGCCTGCTGAACTTTCACATCAGGACTAAAAGGCAATAATACATTAAGTTTCTCATATACCCGTTTAAAATCCATAAAATAAGCTGTGAGAGACTTATTCTCTTTCTCAGCACGGTAGAATGCCTTACAAACATCATAAATACGTGAGATATTCCCTTTACCAGAATACAAAAAATCTAAGTAATCCATTAATTCCTTAACAAATTCACAGTGATTAATTAAACTAATTACCTCACTGTGAATTGAGTTCTGAAGCTGCAAAAACAACCGAGCATCCTCTCTTAGCCAAGTTTGTCGTGTATCATCAGTAGGTGGATCTTTAGTAAGGTAATCATCTTTATCAATGCTACGCAAATAGACTCTAACAGTCTTACTCCACTCTAGATAATTCGAACCATTAAGTTTGTGTTCTGTGATCTTAGTCATCACCGGAATCACATCAAAAATAATATTCTTATTGTCTGCCATTTGTTGAGACAAAGAAAACTAACCGAAACGCTAATCCAAAGTGTTTACAGCAGCAAAATAACCCAAAATCACAAATCAAGCAAATACCGAAATAGGATCTGAGAGCCAAACCTAAGAAGTCCTTTAATGGTGTACTAGATCAGGCAACGGCACACAGTGGTGGAATGAGGGGTTGAGGCGACGCCGGCGATGTTGATCGGAGTCGAAACAGCCGGTTGGCGGCCAAGGTCTCTCATGAGCTGGGTGGTAAGAACAAATAGTCACCCTAGATAGATGGCCTGCTCTGATACCATGTAGAAAGAGATGATTCTCCTTAATTTCAATTAATCTGTACATGGGTATATATATACAATTGATTCCTATAATTGTATTTTACTAATTAGGAAGAAATCCTAAATAAGAAATCCTAAATAGGAATACAGAATACAGAATATACAAAGAAATAATATAGTGATTGGCTTTCCATAACAAATGCCTACTTACTAGAAATAATACTATAAAGCAATTTTATTCCATGTAGGCAGTTGATATGGAATAACAAGTTGGCATGTAGATAATTATAGTTACTGATTTTTTTTCAGAAAAACTGTTTGGTAGTTATAATTTTCTAAAACCTACCCATACTTGCATGTTCATTTTCTATTAATTTGCCATTTCATATAGGATATCCTTCATGGAATCATAGATGTATTATATAATATCTCCTAACTCACAACCTTACCAACTGTTTCAATTAGTGATGGCTACTACTCCTGCCCAGCCCGCCCTGCCTCCAACCAACACAAGACAATGCCCCCGTGCGCCCCGCCCCCCTTCTTTCCTTTTTCCTCCTCCTCCTCCTCCTGGGGGCACCTCCTTCCTCCCCCTCCTCTTTTAATTGTATTATTGTGTTTCCCTTTTCTCAGCCAGCCACCAAAACCTTAACAATAGATTTTGCTCTCACTTCACTTTCTTCACAAAGCTTTTTCTAACACCAAATTCTTAGTAGTTAATGTGATTTTTTTGATCATAAGGCTAAAGGCTTTTGGCCAAATAAGTAACTGTGTGGTGGTGACCAATTATGTCACATTTTATACTGGATAAAATGTTCCTCTTAAGTGCTCTTTTAGATTCAGTGATGTCTAAGTTATAGGCATTTTGATATTGTCTGTCTTCTAAAGCGTGTGTTGTAACTCTTGCTCTTGTCTTGTATTAATTTCTAAAATCCTCTCTATATTGAAAAATTCTTATGATCTTCTGGAAATAAAGGCTGGGATTTCATATACAATGTGATGTAGAACACATAGAAAGAAAATGATACTCTCAAGTTTTATTTAGTTCTCATTCTTCAAATATGCCTAGCTAATGTTTAAAGCAACCTTCTAAGACTTATATAGCCATAAAATAACCCTAAAAAAGAAAGTCAAATACCAAAAATATTCTGAATAATTAAAATATCCAAGTAAATTATTTAATCAATTTGTTTCTAAAATATGTAGACCTAAAATCTCTAGTATTGCATGGCCTATATCATAATGTTGGAAGTCTTGCTTACACTGTGGTGTTATTTAAATGAATTCGTGATTCAAATGGTGCGAATCATTGAATTATAGGTTGTTAAATACTTGAGCTATGGACTTGTACTGTCACTAAGTTCATCCTCAGCCAATGCGAGATGATATGGTGGATATGATATTATGATTATAAGCTTCGTCATCAAGAATTATAGTCTCTCCCATCTTAATGCTCACAACTTTGGTTCTGTTGCACGTCAAATTGTCTCCTTGAAACTCCATTCTTACTGCCATTCATCATTTTTTTCTTCCTTTACTAGCCATGTTGCATAAATGTCAAAAAGTCCTTGATATTCTTGCAATCCTGTTTTGTGCTACAGATTTTTGGCTGTAATTAAATGTTTTAGTGTGATGGTTAAACAGGGTTTAAAGTATCGGGCTGCAGTCACATACTAGTTAATAAGCGTTGGGTGTTTTAGCTTACTAATACAGGATTTACCATATTGGGTTTACCATATCAGGATGGTGAATTTGAATATACAAATTCAGTACAGCCAATCCAGACCAATATAATCTGATACATAAACATACGTAGCAGCTGAAACAGCCTTTACCTTTATTCTGGACAAAGGAAAAGAAGAAAGAAAGAAAGATGGAAGAGAGAGGAGTGGGGTGCATAGGACTGGAGTGGAGTTTGGTGGTTGGGAACTCTTTCTTTCATCTTTATCTTTCTCCTCTTTTGGGTTTTTGATTTCTAGTGTCTAGCGTATGCTTCTTTTGTAGCATTAGTGTCTTTTGGGTGGTTTTGCTTTTTCTTTTTTATTTTGTCATTTGAAGCCTATTGATATGATATAAAAACAAATTGCAAAGCACATTTCTTCTAATTTTGCATTTAGACCTTAAGCCATTATTTATAACTTATATAATCTTGAGTTTTTACCAAGCAATCTATTTAAACTATTCTACTCATAATTTCTTCTTGATAATTAGTTCGTTTGAATGTTGCAAATATTGGTATGTTGTATATTTAGTTAATAAATTTGAGTCATTTTGCTCTCTCTCTCTCTCTTTTTAAGGTCTGTTACCATGACCAATATTGTTATTATTTGATCACATATTTACACCTCAATATTCTTGACAGTCAGTCATTGCTTGAGATGGGTACAAAAGATTATACCTTTGTACAACTTAATCAGTTGATTGGGAGGAAAACTGGAGGAATATCAGTTTATCCATTCACATCATCTATTCGGGGCCGGGAGGAACCGTGTAGCCATATGATAGTTCGTGGAAAAGCAATGGCAGGGCGAGCTGAAGACTTATTTAACCTGGTACTTTAACAGTTGTATTGGTTATCTGTCATTGTGCATTCCACTTTTGTATGCTTAGGGCATGAATGACTCTAAAATATTGGGGATACTTGAGTTACCATTGATATTGCATTTATAAATTTGTTAATGCAAGGGTGCAATGGTTCAATCATTTTCACTATAGGGCTTTTCAGTGATGTTCTTGTGGACATAAAATAGTTTGTGTCAAGAATATATTCTGAACTGCTCTCTGTTTATGTTATTGGAATTCTGCTTTGACATCTAAAGAATCCGGGGACTGTAGGAAGTTTGCAAAGTAGAAAATATTATAGTGTCTTTAAATTATTGATTTCATTCAAGCTTGTCTGCTCTACACCTTTCAGCTTCTTTTCATTAAAAAGTCCTATGATTAAGAGTGTACTGTTAGCTTTGGGTGAAGCCACATTTTCTCTTATTATAAATGATATAATAGTAATACAGCTGTTCTATGCATTTTACCATGCTCATGCTGTGAATGTGATCTTCCCTGTGCTATTTTCTTATGTTGATGTGAAATTTCTTGTTTCTTATTGATGGACTGTGATACTGAGGGTCGATGTATACTCTATTGCAGGTTAATTGTGTACTTCAAGAAGTACAGTTTACAGACCAACAGCGTTTTAAGCAGTTTGTATCCCAAAGTAAAGCAAGAATGGAGGTATCTCTAAATTTTGTTGCATCTTTTCTTTCAAGAACCTAATAGATTGTATCTTTTCTTTTAAGAACTTAATCTCAATGTCCCTGTTTTATCTTCAGAACCGATTGAGAGGCAGTGGTCATGGAATTGCGGCTGCAAGGATGGATGCAAAATTAAATGTTGCAGGGTGGATTTCTGACCAAATGGGTGGCATAAGGTTGGACATTTGGCTTCATCCTTTTATTCTTAATTTCATCTGTCCGCATTTACTATACTCTTCCCGCTTAAAAACTTTTTCTAGGATTTTATTATATAAGTGGTAACTGAGCAACAGATCACACTTCTGTCCCAATGGAGTTCATGCCCATGCATCTTGTCCTGAATGCATCTACCCCCTTCCCTGCCAAAACAAAAAAATAAAATAAAAAATAAAAAATGAAGGATAAGCTTATTATGTTTTTGCTGTACCAAAGATTTAATAATATACCATACTGATATGGCTTTGACTGTCTGGTATATGTATAGCTACCTGGAGTTTTTACAAGGCCTAGAGGAGAGAGTTGATCAAGATTGGTCTGGAGTTTCTTCATCTCTTGAGGAAATTCGTGCATCCTTGTTATCAAGGAATGGCTGCTTGATAAACTTGACGGCTGATGGGAAAAATCTTACAAACGCAGAAAAATATGTTGGCAAGTTTCTTGACTTACTTCCTAGCAACTCTTTTGCCGAAACTGCCACTTGGAATTCTCGAATTTCACCTGGAAATGAAGCTATTGTGATACCTACGCAGGTATTATTATTATTATTATTATTATTTAATTTTTGGTCTCCATTATCTGTTTTTCTGAAACTAACCTCAAATTTTTACCTTTTACAGGTTAACTATGTTGGCAAAGCTGCTAATATTTATGACACTGGATATCAGCTTAGTGGGAGTGCGTATGTTATTTCAAAGTACATTAGTAATACATGGTTGTGGGATCGAGTGCGTGTAAGTGGTGGAGCATATGGAGGGTTTTGCGACTTTGATACTCACTCAGGTGCTATAATGTGATATAATGCTTGGCATAGATTTTCGACTTGCTATTTTTATCTAATTAATAAAATTGTTTGTTTTGTAGGTGTATTCTCCTTCTTATCCTATCGGGACCCCAACTTGCTGAAGACACTTGATGTATATGATGGAACTGGTGATTTTCTACGTGAGTTAGAAATAGATGATGACACTCTTACTAAATCAATTATTGGGACCATTGGAGATGTGGATGCGTATCAGCTGCCAGATGCTAAGGGTTACAGTAGGTATGTTGACACGATGTTTTGTTTCATTGTCTTTGCATCGCTGGTTTGATATCATCAGTTTTTCTCATAGTAGTATGAAACATAACATTTTATTTTTCATTATTGAAGTTGTTGGAAGAACAGACGCATTTCAAACTTATGGCAATACATAACATTTGTGGCTCTCTTCTTTTTTCTTTTTGTCCAATGACTTGGCTTGCAAAGGGTGTTTTGTGTGTCAAAACTAGATAGGAAACCAAACTAGTTTCCATTCTTTCTCATCTTTCATTTTCTTCTTGGGTTCATAGTCCACTATGTGCACAGAGTTAAGTTGCAGTTGTGTGATGGAAACAAGGTTTTGTGGCCCTCTGCTCTTCAAATGTCTTTTCTAAAATGCATTAGACTCATTGAAATGCCTATAACTAATTAACATAAATAAATCAAATAAAAACATTGAATCCATAATTTATCTTACCCTTGAATTAAATTTATAATTATCTGGAAGATTAGTTAAGCTGAATTTCTAATGTATTGTTATGTTTCAATTGTATATATAATTTATTAAAATTAATTATGAAATAGCTTTAAAAAATTTTTAAAAATTGTAGTTAGAAAACTACAGTATAATGTTACTAGATCTATCACAAGCCAAATGTTAGTACAACAAATTTTTGCAAGCATCAATAACTAAACCAAATTTTACTTCCAAATAAAGAGTGAAAAGGCCCCTCAATATACCATCATTGACTTTATTAATTATTATTATTATTATTATTATTATTATTTTTGTTTGCTTTGGTACTGTCATTATAGAACTGTCAAAAGGTCTTACGAAGGGGTGTAAATGAGTACAGCTTTGTGCAAGCTCAGCACAATCGCTTAATGAGTCAAGCTCCAACTTGACTTTTAGGCTCATTCAATAAACGGATTGAGCTTAAACTTACTGCTTGGCTCATGAGCCGACTCGTTTATAGGCTCATGAATGAGCTCATAAATATATTATTATTATTATTATTATTATTATTTTGACTAATCATAAGATAATTAAATTATAATATACTTATAAAATAAAAAAAAATAATTAAAATATATAACTATATAATATATGCTGTTGTAATTTAATTAATAGTGTCATTATAATTATTAATGTAATTATTATGATTTATTGGCCCTATCATTAAATGTGTTTGGATAATAATTAAACTTTGAGTCAAACTCAAGTTGTGAGCCTAGCTCATGAGCTTGATAAACGGGCTAAATGTGAGTCAAGCTTAAACTCGAGTCAAATAAAATCTAAATGAGTCAAAGCTCAATGAAAGTTGAATAAGTTGAGTCTGAGCTCTTTAAAGCTTGGCTCGTTTACACCCGCTGCCCTTGCATACCATTTTGGGCGGGTATAATAAGGTACTAAGTAACATTAAGCTTAAATTTCGTGTAGTAAAAGTGTTGAAGAATTTAGGCTGAAATTGTGAAAATGGTGGCTGCCTTGCTGGAGAAGTGGGGGAATGCAACCTTGTCAGGTAACCAAAGAAACTGGCCTTTTTATATGTGTAACAGCCATTATGGCCATTGCAGCCATTACCAAAAAAACACGCACACTTCTAGTAGGAACTAGGTAGTAATTATTTAATGGGTGTTAAAATCATGTAATGGCTGTTATTGGAAAGAATGTGTATGAACAGTGTTGTTAGAACTGGACTAGAAAATGGCAAACCGTTTGATTTTCAGTCTGGGTGACCATTCATTCACTATTTTGGTCATACTGGGAGTTAATTGGTATTTACTGTGGTCAAATAGGTCAACAAGTTAACAAACCGTGGTTCAACCATTACCAGCTCAAGGGAAATTCAGAAATGCAGGAGCAAAAATCCCAGCGTTTGGTTTTGCATAAAAGATTCTGGAAACACCAGCTAGCTACGTGCTAACTAATGTTGCAATTCTTTTAACTTTTATTATTTATTCAGTGATAAATCGTACAGACTGCATGGAATTGGGTAGGAGAAAGTCAAAGGGAGTAATATGAGTGGGGGTTAACATCCTAAGTTCCTTGTACTGTTTGGAAGTAAGACAAGGGAATTGTTAGTGAAGGTTTACCCATTTACACTTATTAAGCTCTCAAGTCTCAACATCCATATTTCTTGAATTCCAATTGGAGTTTCATGCGAGTGATGAAAATGAGTATAAAAAATTAAAATAAATGAGACAAACTTATGGACATTAATTTTTATGCTTCCAATAATGCCAGTTAATAATTGTTGTTTTTTCTTTTTTGTTAACGTTCCTTGACCTTATATATCCTTACAAAATTTCCAAACAAGTTTAATGTATGAATGGCCTTTTTTTTTTTAAAATTTTTTATCTCCTAACCCATCTAGAACCCCTGAAAAAAAGTTGAGGTTAATTGTTTCATTGCTTTCCTTTCCTTGCAATTCCTTTAAAAGATTTCCTCCCTTTCACTCAACTCTTAAAACTACATGCAAAGCATTACAAGCTTTTATTAACTTTTAGTAGATTGTTGTATATTCAACAAATAAGTATTCAATTCAATCACAATTAATCATGTCCTTATTTTGGTTGAACCTGAGACCTTTATTGTTTCTCCTTTTCTGGTTTAGTGAATGGACTTGTTTTGAAAATAAAACATACTGGTACAAGCTGGGAAATGCCGTGTGCCTAGAAGTTTTAGGGAACTGCATTCTCTGTCTGCTCTTATTCCCCTTGTTTATACAATCATAAGTGCTGATTGTCGTATTTATTGCTTTTTCAGTTTGTTGCGGTATTTGTTGGGTATCACAGAAGAAGAAAGACAAAAGAGAAGGGAAGAGATACTATCAACCAGGTAAAGGATTTTTATTAGCTATTTTGCCCTGGTACAGATGTCTGGCGCAATTCTACAATGGAGGACAGAAAAATTCCATTACATAAAAAGATCAAAAGGCTTTTTTTATTATTATTTTTTTACGGGGGCAATGGTGCAATTGGGGCAGGGGTTGGCACATAATTAATTTGGATGGTAGTTGTGACAAGAAGCAAATTGAAGTATGCTTATTTTTGGATATTGCTTATACTTTCAACATTGTCATTGCTTATCTAAAAACACAAACACACACACACACACACACAACATTGTCATTGCTTAAATTAAACTTCTCTAATAAGTACAAGGGTGAAATTGAGCTTTAAGTCTTTATCAAATATTCAGCCTAATGCTTATGAAAAAAATGAGGATTTAGATGGATGACATAAAAAATGTTGTTCACTGCTGCAACAGACAACTTGAGTGATATTTTATATTTGAAGAACGAATCTAAGTGCCTTTGTGGCATATAGATTCACCGGTTACAAGTTTGTAGAAGAAATTATGAAAACCTGGTTTACCCTTTTGATCTATGACATGTGAACTCTTCTGTTTCAAGCATGGGTGCTTTAAATTGTTTCAAGCTTTTTTACCTTCTCCTTTTCTCTGCAGCTTGAAGGACTTCAAGGAATTTGCTGATGCAATTGATGCAGTTAAGAATAAAGGGGTTGTGGTTGCAGTAGTCTCGCCGGAGGATGTTGAGGCTGCCAACAAGGAGTGCTCCAACTATTTCCAAGTGAAGAAAGCCCTTTAAAGCCCCGAAGGTTACATTTTCCTTGGGCAATTATTTTACTGTACTACCATATACAAATTGAGATGCTCAAATTAATTTACCAATTTTTTCATAGTGCTCAACAAATTAACAGATAATATAGTTAAGCGTACCATAGGGATGCTTAGAGGTTAATCGTATCTCCATTGTAATTTATGAACTCCTTGAATATGAGCTTAGGGCAAGAACCGTTGCATATACTCTTCTCATCTTCACTCTTTAATGAAAGACACCATTCTGAGAGCCTTCTGCTCAAATCACAGCGGTTGCTATTTCCTTGGATATAATGACGTGATTATGTGGTTAATTAACATTTTGGAATCCTATTATGCCTTTCATTTTTTGTTAAGGGTGTAGTTACAGAAAGCTCAAGCTCATACGAGATTCAACTACCGTTAGATTAAATATTTGCATCTAGATTTGTGCGTTTATTATATATATTTTAATTAATTTTATATAAATATCAACACAAATATTTGATCTAATGGTTATTAAGTTCGTTTTTATATGAGATCGAATTTATATTAGATATATGCTTTTGTTAGTTCATATATTTATTAAAGCTGTTTAAAGCTTGTTTTGCAATATTTGCTTGATTAGGTGGCGACAACATGAACTTTAACCGCAAATTGATTCTTATTTTCTCATAAATAATTCACAAGTTAAAACATTCAAAATTGGACATTGTTGGAATGCTGCTGCAAATACATGCTACTGAAAATGGTCAATAGTTTACAATTTTTTGTTGAATATTGAAGTCGCAAACTATGCTTGCTCGCGGGATCCATTCACGGTGTTTGTCGTCTTCTTTTATTTCAAACTGGGCTTCTTTTTGAGTTGTGAGCAGCCAAATCTACGCACAGTGGCAGCTAGGATATGTTTGTTCTTGATTTTTTACTGAAGAATCAGGAAAGCGAAACGATGTTCGTGAAATGAAGGCAAAACTAGAAAATTGCAAAAAAATATAATTTTGAAATGTTGACTTATATTATTAAATGCTTATAGGAATAGCAAACTCTTTATGTTGTTGAGAATATATTTGTGTCTAGAGGCGAGTATAATTCAATTCGATCTAAATCAAATTAATCAATC